>NC_059102.1:257765986-258029062 GCF_020740685.1 Jaculus jaculus
CATAGTGGCATATGCCCTTAATCCCACACTTGGGAGGCAGAGGTAGGAGGATCTTTGAGTTCAAGGCCAGTTTAAGACTATAGAGTTTCTGGTCAGCCTGGGCTAGACTGAGAACCTCCATTGAAGAGCAAACAAAAAATGGATTTCATTCCTGAGGTTGCCCCTAGGATTGCCCTATGACCTATACACAGGTGCACATACATGCAAACAATAAAAATCATAATCATATTTAAAAATGGAAAACTTGTAATGTTACAGAAAAGTTTCCTAAGTAAAGCATGTGCTTATTTTGATGCCAAATCTTGGGGAACTGGTCTTTGAATAAAAAATCAGTATTTTCTTAGTTTTTGAAGGGTTTTGTGTAAGGTAACAAGTATTAAGGCATATTGAATTGTCAGGTATAGTGCAGTTTTTTTGTTTTCAGTTTCTGCTTGTTTTGTTTAAGACAGGGTCTTGATAATAGCCATGGCTGGTCTTAAAGCTCCTGGAGAGCGGAAATTGAATACTGCTTTATGAAACCACCTGTGCAAATCAGCCCTATAAATAGACCAATAAGATTTTTCTGTTACCCCCTAAGCCTCACTCAAAATTAAAGGGAAGCCTGAATTACAAAAAATAATCTGGAAAGATTCTACAAATTCTCAATCACATGTAGATGTTTTAACTGATTATGTCTGTCACACAGCAGTTTGTCTCAGGGTGCTATGGCAAAACTATGGGGTTATGGATAACATGCCCACTGTTTAGGTAAGGACCAGTGAGAATGAGATTTAGCTACTTTACAATCAGTGCTGGATTCTAAGGGTTCATTGCCTTTGGCTCTACTAGAGAAGGATTTTTATTGTATTTCGTCTCAGAATACTGTTTCACTATTCTCAGGCATTCACGGAAACGCTGGGAAAACTTTATCCATAGTGAGAACAGACATCTTGTCAGCCCTGAAGCCCTAGATCTTCTGGACAAGCTCCTGCGATACGACCATCAACAGAGACTGACCGCCAAAGAGGCCATGGAGCACCCATACTTCTGTGAGTCTACAGGGACTGGTTCCAGAAGCTGTGCTTTATTAAAGCACAAAGTTTACTCTTTATCTTTGAGATTAGTCAGGAAAATTCTGGGCATTTGTATTGGATCTCCTAAGAATCTGGCCTCCAATTTCATTTATAGTAATCACTTTCTAGAAACAACTTTATAGATGACTTTTTTTTTTTTTTTTTTTTTTTGAGGTAGGGAGGACCTCATTCTAGCCCAGGCTTACCTGGAATCGACAATAGTCCTCTTATATCTCTGCCTCCCAAGTGCTGGGATTAAAGGCATGTACTACTATACCTGGCTTTAAAGAGGACTATTTAAAAAATATTTTTAGAGAGATGGAGAGAATGAGTGCTCCAGGGCCTATTGCCACTACACATGAACTTCTGACATATGTGCCACTTTGTGTGTCTGCCTTTATGTGGTTACTGGGGAATTTAATTCATAATGACAGACTCTACAAGCAAGCATCTTTATCTGCTGTGCATTTCTCCAGCCCTAGATCACTTTCTTAGTCCTTAAAGGTATTTACTTTTGCTAGTGGTAGCTCCTGTATATCCAGCTATCTGTCCGCTCCTGTCGCCCTGATCTTGTAGATTGAAGGCATCTAAGGTTTGTTTTAAAGTGTATACATTGTGTGAAAAACCTAATGAAAGATTATTTCTCAAGAAAACAACTAGTTAAAGGTAGTATAACCGTAGTGTGTTTCAAAAAAAAAAAAAAAGCAATAAGTGAGTAAGAGGAATTTGAGGGAGGAAATAGGTGTGGTTTTGCTGGAACCTGGCTGGGTGTTTACATGTCAATCTCTCTAATAAGTAAATAAATATAAACAACATTTAAAAAAAAACGGCTAGAAAATGAGGTTACTTGAATGGCTGATTCAGCTCCCCTTGTGAATCAAGATGAAAATTCTCATCCCTTAAAGGTTATCTATTGTTTAATCAGTTGCTATCTCCCCCTCTCTTTTTTTTCCTCTGGAGTTTAATATTGTTCTGATCTTGAACCTAGCACCAGCAGTCTAAGGAGACAGGTCTTATTCTCAGTCTTCTGAACTCCAAACAGGTGCAACCCAGATGTTTGCTTTCCAACTTCCATCCCAGGAAGTTGTTCTTGGCCTTCAAGGTAGATCACTTTATTAAAGGGTACTGTTGTAAACTCAGGAGGCAAATACATGAAGATCACAAGTTTAAAACCAGTATAGGCTACATAGTGAGACCCTGTCTCAACAATGAAATTATTGATACTTATACATAATTCATGGTCTGAATACACAGCTCATTTTAGCTGTTGTGGAAAATTGATGGGCTTCCACTGGTTATTTTTGTTTACCCATTCTTTGAAATTTGAGTCTGGATATGATGATGGTAGGCAAAGAAAATAATTCATAAAATTAGTGGGCATTTTGAGCAGTGGGGAATTAGTGTTTCTGCACCTCTTAGCAGTTGAATCTGTATTCCAAGGAAGTAGAAGAGTTGACTCCAAGATTAATTTGCCCAGCTGGACCTTGTGACACATGCCTATAATCCCAGCTGCTCTGGAAGCTAATGCTGCAAAATCCCAAGGGCAGTCTGGGTAACTTAGTAAGACCATCCTCAAGACAGAAGTTTGAAAAAAGGGTTGAGGATATGACTCAGTGGTAGAGTGTTTGCCTATGATGTGTGTGACTATGAGTTCCCTTCTGTGCACTGGGGAGCAAAAACAAAAGAACAGCCAGGCATGGTGTTGCACGCCTTTAATCCCTGCACTCAGGAGGCAGAGATAGGAGGACCACTATGAGTTTGAGGCCAATCTGAGATTGAATAGTGAATTCCAGGTCAGCCTGGGCTAGAGTGAGACTCTACATTAAAACAAACAAACAACAACAAAAAAAAAACTAACAACCAAAAGTTCTGTGACCCATTCAGTGCCTGGTCTTTTTGTACCTTGAGGTCTGCATGCCTGACCCACTGCAGAAGGGAAAGGGTATGTTGGCTGTGGCATTTCTGCTACACCTTTGGTGTTAGTGCTCATGCTGACCAGTAACTGTGCTGTTCTCTTGCAGACCCTGTGGTGAAGGAGCAGTCCCAGCCTTGTGCAGAGAATGCTGTGCTTTCCAGTGGTCTCACCGCAGCACGATGAAGCCTGTGAAGCGACGGTAATGCGGCACTGATGCTTGCCAATAAAACCAACCAACCAAACACAAACTTGAAGGAAACTACAGTGTGATAAAAAGAAATTCTATTCATTCCTTCTAAAGGCAAAGAAGAGTAAAGACCTAAAAGTCTGTCAAAGAAACTCCCCAGTACTAGTCTGCAGGGAGCTGCGCTGTGCAGTGTGGCAGTGCAGTGCGCATAGTTCAGGATCTGAGGGGACTCTCCCTTTGGAATGCATGGGAGATGAGAAACTCGGAGTTGTTGTACGCTTACCTGCGTTTAACGGGACACCACTGTTGAATAACCCATTCAAAAGGTCAACAAGCTCTGAATATCTGACTTCCTATCTATTCCATTGTGGTCTGGTTTTCTTTTGTGAGAATTCAGGCTCAAGTTTTAGCAAAATGTCAGCAGTCTATTCTGACACACCAGCCTCATTTACAAAAATATGAAAACAGTGACAGTATTTTTTTTTAAGCTCTTTTACAAATTCACGTTTTATGTATTTTTTTATGACATGAGCTCTCCAGGAAATGTACCTCATTTCTGTAGTTTTCCTCTAAGTGTATTCATTTGGAAGCAAACTGCAGTCACTTTCACATATTCCTCTGATGTCAGAAGACATCACTGTAAATCTTGCGATGCCATTAACAGGTCCATGGGCTCAGCCATAGCTTGGGCTCATTGTAACTTTTGTTGATTTACCTAACCGTTGAATCTTGTTGCTCTTTTTATTTTCTAAGCTCTTTCCTCCACTCCCAGCCTTTTAAGGAAACCATCATCATTTTCCAGCACATCCCTGTATGTGCACCTAGTTAAATGCATCTCTCTGAAGTAGACCTTTTTGTTCACAGCCATAGCTAAAGCAGGAGAGTCAGTTTTCAGGCAGGTTAAGGAGGGAGAAGATGTCCTACTAAGATTTATTCAGGAAAGACTTGTCAAAGGAGAGAAAAATGTATACCTAGTCCTCTTACCTTCATGACAAATGATTTTATAATCAGGGTAACATTCATTTTAAGCTCTGATAGATATTACATGAATGGGGTGGCAAAGGAGTCCTTGCATGCAGGCACTGATATGTGGGCATGGCTGTCCTGTGACTGGAGAATAGGTGGGAGCTCAGAAAGGAAGTGGTGGGGCTCCTGGAGCAAGTGTCAAAGCTCTAGGTCCACTATGCTAAACTTCACATTAGTGAAGGAAGCTAGATTTTATTTAGAAAAGAAAAGAGAAAGGAAATAGGGCTAATTTCATTAGGGGATTTGTCATTGATATAGTTTACCAGCAGCCCCTCCCCCTGGCTGCAGAGCCATGCCTCAGCTCTGGGGACCTAATACTCTTAGGTTAGAGCTAGAGGTGTCTACTACCCCATCATACTTAGAATTTCCTTATTAACTATTTAATAATGCCATACACTTTGATAAGGCTAGATTGTTTGTTTGAAACATCTGTTTACATTCCATATCCAATAAAATTGTATTGGTATTGGTAGCAGGTCCTATCTCCAGATTCTATTTTTGTCCTTTGGTCTATGGGAACTTAAAATGGAAATGAAACTCTTCTCTTGACATTAATAGAGTTGAACTGGCAGATTGAAAAGATGCTAAAGCCAGGAAATACATTCAGCTAAGGTTCTCATACCAGACCTGTGTACCTGCATTGCATATTCTGTGTATCCATATATACATTTGTTCTACCTGAAAAATCAGAACCTACATGTCAGGCAGCAAAGCTCAAGTGTTTGGGATTATCATAGGCAGCCTGGACTCTTGGTTGTCAGGGAGATAGATGTGCCACTGTGTGTCTTTCCTGCCCCTTTCTTCCCAACTCCTCCTTAATCACCCACATCTCTCCCTTTCCTTCTCCTCTTTTTAAGTTGCCCATGTGGACCAGTCACTGGAGCCTACTGGAGGGTCTTGGGAGAGCAGTAACTCCTTCTTTGCCTTTGGTCCTCCAGAGCCAGTAAAATCATCTGTGGGAGAAGAATCGGTCCATGTGCCTCCAGCCTTCTCTCTTTGGGTCACACTTTTTGAGGACCAGCACAGCCAGCCTGTTATCCTTGGGTCTGTAGCCACAGCTGTGACCCAGCAGGAGCCCTTCCTTTTGAAACATCTGACTCACTTTCCCAACACCTGTACCTGACCTCTTCCCATGCCTTAGACGTGGAGCATACCTGGGTTTGAAGTGCTTAATCCCTTCTGGGTCTGGACTTGACACGTAGGCTGTTCTTTCCCATTTTAAGATGAGTCTAGTCCAGACTTCTTTTACCTGTCTCTAAATTTACTTTGGGTCCAGTAGACCTGGACCCTGCTCTCTTCAGATTTTAGTGTTTACCTGAGTTTGGAGAATGTAAATGGGTGTGTGTGTGTGTGTGCGCGCGCACACACACACATTCGTGCGTGTTGGGGTGGGAGTCAGTCTTTATTTAGACTAAATTGGTAAGTTTACCACCCAGTGTCCTTTTCAGTTAGTATATTATTTCTAAACTCATCTCAATAAGTTTCATTTGTTTGCTTCATTACCTTAAAACAGGTTAAAAGTGCCTATGACAAGGACTTTATTATTTCCTAGTGAAAAGCAAAAAAGTGGGGAACAGGGTAGTGTTTCACTGTCATCTCAGGTACTGCCTGTGTTCAAGACTGTAGACCTGGTGGGGTGAGAGCAGAGGCTCCTGGGCTGTACCCAGATCAGTGTTTCATCACTGATGGCCGCATGGAGTGTGACTGATTGAAAGGTTGCCTTGCTGAGAAAGCCATGGTGAGAGTAGAACTAATGAAGTGATTGATTGGAGGTTCACTCTCTATAGGTTCCTATCAGCTGAGCCTGCTCCTGTCCTACCCCTGTGGTTGGTGACTAGGTGAGAGAAGCCATTGCCTGCATAGTGAGAGCCGGTGTTGCTGGGGCTTGTCATGGGTGAGCAGAGTGCCTGGGCACATTCAGATCTGATGGCAGATGCTCACTCAGCCAGACTTCCTCATAGACCTTCTCTTACCATGCCCATGCTCACCAAGCTTAGGGCATATGTCTCCTTGCAGAGGGAACTGTAGTCTCAAGACTGCTTAGAGGAAACAAAGAACTCAGCGTCCTGGAGGCTAGAGTGTACCAGGGGAGGGTTGGGTGAAAGAAAAGGACCAATAAGAACAATGTTATAAAGGTAGAATTCGAGGGAATACACTTCTTGAGACATGAAACTCCTGTGTCAGGGTGTGCCCTGGGGAGGTCCAAGGACCCTTGAAAGGTGGTGCTAAGGCACAGAGCTGGTACCAAGGGTCTTGAGGTCTGTGCCTACTCAGGGAAATGGCTTAGGTTCTCCAGGTGCTGAGTTGGCAGGATGGAAAGCAGAGCTACTTTGGAATGGTAAGGAGAGTTTTTATATATGCATTGAGATACATTTAAAAGAGCCTAGTTAACAATTCCTTTAGTGCCAGTACAGATTAAGTGATTGATTTAGAAGGCTGTGTGGGAAACCTGCACAGAGACCACAGTGAGAACAGTCTCCCTCCTGCACATATATGAGTGGATAGGAGCTGGAAGAGGTTGTTCAATGCCAGCCCTTCAGGAAAGCCAAAGCAGGTTTCACAAGCACACAAGAACCTGTGTGTGTCAGGGAGTTTAATAAATTAAAACTGAAGTGTGTCCTGCCTTTGAACAGTACCCCCAAAGTTGGGGAGGTGGGGAGGAGAGGTGGCAAGGAAGCTAGTAATGACATGCATTTTGCACCGTGGGAATATGTATTGATGAAAATGCCCCAAGCTAACACTGTAGAGGCTGGAAACTTGTGATGGGGTTATACAGATGCATACTTTTGTGTGAAGATGCAACAATGTGCTACAAATGTGATACTCAACCCTGAACTGCATGTATTGGGGATTTTTAAAAAAACTTTGAATCAATAAATTAACAGTTTTGCACTTGCTGGCTCTTGTTGCTGTAAATGGTGACTTAAGTTTGGAACAGAAATCTTGACATCCAGTGGAGAGCTTGGATAATCTTCAAGATCGTGGAGCCTTCTGTTTGCAGAAAAGCAACACTGCCTGGGTTGTGATCTTTACAAGTGAATACTGCAGCCCAGTTGCTGCCTTTGTATCACTGGATGACCAACGTGTGCTGCCATGTCCAGTCATGTTTTCTTAAATAAAAAATACATTACCCAGCCTCCCCAGGTGGAGGCTAGCCATTGCTATGAGGACCTTCACTTTTCATCTCTTGTGTCTTGGGGGAGGGACACATAACTGCAACTGCGAAAGCCTGGGTGGTGGCTGCAGGTCACCCCACTGGATGAAGCATGGTGGGAGTCTTCTCTTGACTGTTATGAGTAGCTCCACTAAACACCCACTTCTTGAGCCAATTTGTTCTGTTGCATGAGTTTAACTTTGAAGACGAGTCTAATGTGGTGATGAAAAAAATCTCTCCCCATTCCTTGTAGCACATGCCATGATTTGGCAAATGTGGGGTTCTTCAGAGATGTGATTTAACCCTTGGAAATCAGCTGAAATACTTAAAGGCAAATGTACTTTCTTACCATGTCTGTAGTCTATCAAGTACTAAGCAGAACCACCTTTCCTTTACCAAAAGAAAGTTTTCACAGAGTGACTGACATCTTCCAGCCTGCCAAGTGCTTTCTCTCCATGCTGTGGTATTGTCTAGGGAGATACTTTTGAGAAGTCTGCATTGGCCTTGCCGTCCAGTTTACTGAATGTAGGAAGAGTCCTGAGATTGTTCAGGGCCACTGCCAATAACTAGCCATTTGCAGACACAGTGAAAATACTTGCACTCACTTCTTGCCCTGGTTTATTGTGGACTCAGTCCTTTCCCTGAGTAAATACCAAGTCCTGACAAGTCTGAGGGAAATCTAGGGCTGGACCTGTAGCTTGGCTTGCAGGAATGGCTACAAGGCTTCACCATTAGCACCCATACCCATGGGAACGGCAGGAAAATTGACTATGACACTCTCCAGTGCTCTTCCTCTCCAGGAGGCCAGGCTAAAGGAAGAGGGCACTATTGGAAGCCTGAGCCCACACAGCAGCTTCTCACTAGATGCCCCACAGAATGGCATGGAGAAGTCAAGTTTTTATTCTGTCCCCAGCCCTCTTCAGGTGGCCTGCCCCTCACTGGATCACTTTAATTAATGCCATCTTTCCCCTCCTCCCATCTCTCCCCAGGTCTGTTGCGGTTCCTCCCACTTTTCCATAAGCAGAACAAGAACCAAATCAAACGTCTTAACGTGTGTAGCGTGATCACGTTCCGAGAGCAGACACAAAACGGTGGCAGGCTTGGCGAGCACGAACTAGATCACCTGAAGGGCAGCCCACCACCGTAAATCAGACCTCACTTCCGAATGTAAAAGGTTCACATGCCTTTGGCTTCCTGTTGACTTCCTCCTGACCCAGAAAGCATGGGAAATGTGAAGGGTATGCAAAATGGTTGTTGGTTACTGTTGCTCCCTGCGCCCCTTGACTAATCCCGTGGCCACCTGTTTGGCAAAACCCAAGGACTAGCAGACCACAGACTCTGGTCGGGGGACATGGGCAGTATATGGCATGATGGGCAGTTACATATTATTTTAAAAGTATATATTATTGAATAAAAGGTTTTAAAAGAAATGGATGAAGAGTTTTCAGTGTAGAAGGGGCCGTTGACCAAGACCTGTGGCCACAGAGAATGGAATGACAGAATTTTAACAGGAGGGAAGCAGGGTCAGTTTTAAGGAGCTCCACTTAGATAAAATGTGTTAAGAGTAGTAGAATGGAGCTGAGTGTGGTGACACACCTTTAATCCCAGCACTCAGGGGTCAAAGGTTTGCTGTTGAGTTTGAGGCCCACCCGAGACTACATAGTGAATTCCATGACAGCTTGGGCCAGAATGAGACACTACCTAGAAGAAACAAAAACAAAAATAGTGGAATGAACCAGGCCAGAATGCTTAGAGAAGTGGATAGCTGGGTCTTGTCTTGACTGCATTCCCATCAGCTAGTATCCACCCTGACCTCTTCAAGACAAGGTGTGCAATGCTCAAGAGAGTTCTATGCTTTCTTTGATAAGCCCAGAAACATGCCACATCTTTACTGTCTCTTGGATCATGTTTTAACGCATTCCATCTCTCAATTCTGCGCCCCAACACGTGAAATGCCTTGTCCTGGAGGCCAGCTGAATCTGCTGCCCAGTGGTTGGGAAGGGATTGGGCCAAGGCTGTTTGGTTACAACCTGAGGCTCCCAGGAACGGGAGGAAAGGTGACCCCCAGATTGGAAGAGCCTGGGGTAGAGCAGTGATTGTAGTTGTTAACACAAAATACCTTGTTTACAATGGCCATGCTCCCAGCACAGCATTGTCACTGGAAGTAAAAATAGTGATGGCCACCCACCCTAGCTACTGGCTTGCATCGTGCTTCGTGAACAGAGTGGAAGCATGGGCAGATTTGGGAACTCAGGCAGTGGGGTAGAGTACCAGATTGCTCTGCATCCCTCCCCTTCCTCCGCTGCTCATTCTTAGTTGTTGTGTGAACCAAAGTGTAAACACTCATAGCAACTCAGGGGGGAACTAATAAGTACTCTTCCAGGGCCACCATGATGTAAGTGTCGTTTAGTTCTAATTTCTATCATACCCAGTAATTTCTAAAGGCGTGAGGGCTTGAAGCTGTTCTGGATGCCAGCAAGTGCCCCACAGGTCCATGAACCACAGGCTGAAGGCAGTGGGGTGTAAACAGCTGGGGTCATTGTTTTTTTTATTTTAATTTTTTATTAACAACTTCCATGGTTATAAACAATATCCCATGGTAGTTCCCTCCCTTCCCCCACCTCCCCCTCTGAAACTCCATTCTCCGTCATATCTCCTCCTCTTCTCACGCTCTCTTTTTTATCTTGATGTCATGATCTCTTCCTCCTATTATGATGGTCCTGTGTAGGTGGCATCAGGCACTGAGAGGTCATGGACATCCAGGCTTATTTTGTGTCTGGAGGAGCACGTTATAAGGAGTCCTATCCTTCCTTTGGCTCTTACATTCTTTCCACCACCTCTTCCGCATTAAACCCTGAGCCTTGGAAGGTGTGATAGAGATATTGCAGTGCTGAGCACTCCTGTCCCTTCTTCCCAGCACCATGATGCCTTCTGTCATCCCAGGGTCACTGCCATCTGAAAAGACAAGGTTCTCTACCAACAATGAGAGTAGCATTAATATATAGGTATGAACATTAAGAGAAGTGCTTACTGGGCAATTTGATGAGCATAGTATATACATTTAGCCAGACAGCAACAGACATTACACCCCTAGGGCTCATGACTACCCCGTTGTAGGTTTTCAGTATCAGGGATACATTCCCTCCCATAGCAGGCCTCCAGTCCAATTAGAAGACAGTTGGTTTCTACCAAGACAGACATGCCACTATTGCACCCATTGGCTCATTTAGTCTGGCTGGCCAGATGTAAGGCTTGCAGTGTCCACTGTGAAGTGTCTTCACTGGTGATTTCTCTCTCTCCAATTGAACTGCATACAGAATGACTCCTAGCTTTCTGTCGGCTGGTCTACATGGAGGAGGTTATCAGTTCAGTTCCAGCAGGATTTTTCAGTGGCCTTACAGCCCAAGTATGTGAAATCTTCAGTAATAGGATCTTAGCATCTATTCCTGGTAAACCAAGGGCCTCGGCAATGACCTGTAATGTTTTGGTGGCATCAGGGACCTCCCTGGCCAACAACTCACTGGAAGGTATGGGATTGGTTTTTAGCCTCAGCACTTGCCTCGTTTTCTCAAGTTGCCTCTCATGGGACCCTTTTTTGATTCAGGCTCTATAACATAAATTTCCATTGGTCTTCCAGATCTCAGGGACAGTGTCATAATACCTCATTTACACACACACACATCTATCTCATTTGCATGTGTATACTTATCTACACAGCGACTGCTCTGAGCGGATGTTGTGGCATTTAAAGTCCTTTACAAATGAGTGTCTTGGCCAAATAGATCCACAGGTGTAGGCATGGAAATTCTCCTTTAGAACTCATGAAGAATTTAGGATGCGAGTGTTACCTTCACTTTCTCCTGCTTTTTAACCCTGGCTCTCCTTCACTTCCCAGTGTGGAAGTTTCTCTGAAAGAGAAATCTCCAATGCATATTAGATACTGGGGTTTTGAGGATGACTAGGAGGGAGTTTTTTCAGCTTGGAGAGATGGCTCCGTGGATACAGCACTTGCCACACAAGAACCAGGACCTGAGTCAAACGCTTGTCGTGCACACATGTCAGGTAGTAGGTATTAGGCCTACCTCATCTCAGCACTCAGGAGACAGATGGGATCCTGGAGGCAAGATGGCCAGTGAAGAGACCGGGCCTGGGTAATGTGCAGAACTCTCCAGGACATCCAGTCAACTTCTGGTCTCCACACATGCACGTGCACCTGCTCATACACACAGGAAAAAAAACATTACAAAAGCAAATAAGCCAGGTGTGGTGGCGCACACCTTTAATCCCAGCAGTTGGTAGGCAGGGGTAGGAGAACTGCTGTGAGTTTGAGGCCATCCTGAGATTACAGAGTGAATTCCAGATCAGCCTGAGCTATAGTGATACCTACCTCAAAAAACAAAACAAAAAAAAAGAAATAGTTTTTACTGGGTTGTTGTGACCTTGAGATGGGGATAAGGAGCCTTGTAGTTCATCCACAGCAGGCTTGGATTTTCAGAGAATCATATAATAGCCCTTTTATGTTGGTTTAGAAGGTGGTACATGCATAAGTTGGAATGTGGTCAAGGAAGACACCCAATGCTGACATCTGGCCTCTACAAACATGTACACACACATACACACGTGTACACATATGACCACAGAATAAGAAACAAAGCAACTTAAATGCCTATGAAAAGATGAGCATATTGGTAGTCTAAAAATGATAAGTAAAACTATCATTTTATGGCAAAATTTAGAAGGGAAAATGCCAAGAGTTGGGAGGCAGATGAAACTGGAAACATTCATGCATTGTTGATAGGTGTGTGGATGGGTACATGACCTTAAAGATCCATGTAGGCAAGCACATGTACCCACTACTGGAACAGTAGACAGAGAAAGCATGCCTGGGAGAACTGCCAGAGCTACAACAGTGGAGTCCATATGCATGGGTCCTACAACGGATCTTAAAAGCCATAATGTTGAGTGAGGTGCTCAATACATGTCTGTTTTAGAACAAGCAATATTCTTATGGCTATCTGCATATATTTGTACATGTCTGCATGAGAACGGAAAATGGATTAACTCAAGAGGACATGTAAGAAGGACAGGGACATGGGTAGGGTAGACAAAATACAGATGTATACAATTATTTATCATAATAAAAAGGTACAAAACATTCTGTAACCTATATACTTCATAAATCATCCAAACAGTAAATTTAAGTAAAATTAAAGGTTTTATAGGTGCTGAAGAGATGGCTCAGTGGTTAAGTGCTTGCCTGCAAAGCCCAACAACCCCGGTTTGGTTCCTCAGATATGCAAAGTGGTGCATGCATCTGGAGTTCGTTTTAGTGGCTAGAGACCCTGGTGCGCTCATATTCTCTCTCCTTGCATATACAAATATTTTTAAAAATAACTAAAGGGTTTTCATTTTTTGTTTTGTTTTGTTTTTTCGAGGTAGGGTCTAACTCTAGCCCAGGCTGACCTGGAATTCACTATGAAGTCTCAGGATGGCCTTGAACTCACGGTGATCCTCCTACCTCTGCCTCCTGAGTGCTGGGACTAAAGGCGTGCGCCACCAAGCCCGGCAGGTTTTTCATTTTTAAGTTTTATCTTCATACAGTAATAAGATTTTTATATATGTTTCACTCTGGCTAGATTATTCAGGATTGGATAAATTAATACGGGGTAAGGCATTTGATATATTGGACACATAGTATATATCTAATTTACTGCTGTAGTGATAAAAATTGCTAAGACGATTATGTTCCCTGCAAACTGTTTTTCTGTGTTCCAGGAAATGTGGCACAGACCCAGACACAATGTACTATTTAGGAAGAAGCAGAGTTGTAGATGTCTCCCGCATTTGAGAGTTCCTTTCACTTGAAATATCATACCTTATGTCCTTCCTAAGAGATGCTCTAGATATTAATCTTATAAAGTCAGCTGTTGGCTCAACTCAACCTATTCAACGTTAATTTTATTAATTTCTGCTTTTATTTTAATGCTCAGACTAATTTTCTAATCAGTGCATTTTAAAGGCAATACATTTTCCTCATAGAGTATTGTTTTCACTGCATCTCATACATAGTGGCACTGTTAATTACAGGCAATGATGAGCATAAGGTAAGTGCTCAGTGTTTGTTAGCCCCCTTCAAGTTCATTCCGTCTTAGGCCAACGAACATTTATTTCCAAGCAAGCCCTTTGGTAAAGCCACCTACCGTGCACCTCCCCTTTTCTTGAGCGCTGGCAACGCCGGCGCGCGCTCTAGGGGGCGTGGCCTCGAGTGACGTGTTCCCCGGGCGCCAGCCCGCCGGGTTCCCATGACACCGCGAAGGCACTATCAACAGGTTCCATAATCCTGTGTCTCCTTCCGCTCTCGTGAAACAAATCTGGAGATGTCGCTGGGAAAAATTAGTCCCTTGGCAACTGAGTTCTTCTCGCTCCGGGGCGGGGCCAGAGCGAAACGGTGCGAGAGGAAGGAACCGGAAGCCGATTGGACGCCGCGCTTCCGGGGTGCGTGCTGGGCGCGCGGAGGGATCTGGGTCAGGACGCGGCCGGCGCTCCGCCTCCACTTAAGGCTGGAGAGCGGCGCGGGCGGCAGTTGCCGAGGCTTCGCTCTAGACGTGGCTGTGTGGACGCTGCAGTTCGCGGACCCAAGCATTCCGCGGCCGAGCCCGGGCGTCGGCGGCTGCAGGTCGGGAGCGCGGCGTCCTTTCTCTGTAACCAGCGACCCTGCTTTCCTCCGCCACTCGGTGCTGGTGTCCACTCGTCCCGGGCCTAGCGCGGCTGCCCCTCCCTCCGGGAAGGCGGCCGGCGAGATGTTCAAAAACACGTTCCAGAGCGGCTTCCTCTCCATCCTCTACAGCATCGGCAGCAAGCCCCTGCAGATCTGGGACAAAAAGGTCAGGGCAGGCGGCGGCGGCGCGGGGACTTGTGCCGAGTGGGGACCCTGCGAGCGTGGCAGGCCGCTCCGTCCCCCAGCCTGGCCCACCGAGGCCCGGTGTGGCGGGAGGGAGGGCTTCCTCAGATGGGGACGGCTGCAGGTGGGGTGGGCGTGGCCGCGCTGTGGGCAGCCCGGTGGTCCCTCGCCACCCACTGGCTGGGTCGGTTCTGAGCCTCGGGTGCTCCACCAGTATAGAGGGATCCCCTGCGCTGTAGAGTCGAATGAGGACGCTTTGGGACGTTCAGAGGCAGGGAACTCCTGTTCCCCGACCCACACTTGTTTACGGATGTTCTGTTCTGTGCCAGGCTGTGTGCTGGTGTCTGAGACACAGTGCCTTTGTTCCAGACTCTCAGGCGCACCGACAGAGCCACACGGGTCAGTCAGGCTTGCGCCTTCATTCATTCGTTGTCTTCCTTTTGCTGGTCCTGAACCAGCCAGCCTTTGGCACCTTCTCCACTTTCCGGGACCGAGAGTTGTGCATACTTGTCCCCCCATGCTGGGTTTCTCCATCGGGAAAACTTCGACGTGGTGATTGCCAAAGTCTTGTCTGAAGTCATAAACTCAGAGCCCACTGCAGGCTTCCTGGCTTGTTCCCTCATCCTCTAGATGATATTTTCACCACCCTCAGAAGATGATGACCTTGTCGACTTTTCTGAGATGTTAAGTCTGAGTTGGTCTGCATTTTATTCTCATGGTAACTGATTTCTCATGAAAATTCCCAGTTTGTGCCATTTTTAAAATACGAATTAAAGAGAAAGTTCTGATGTGGAAGCCAGGTGATTTATAGTCACTTTAGTTCAAGGAAGGATGGAGACAGGTGAAAATAAGAGTGGGGTTTTTAGAGAGGTACCCGCGGAACAGGCTAAAGTAAGTAACATTTATTGAAATGAAGCCAAAACAATTTCATGTCTTCCCTTATCCACAGATGAGAGCTTTGGGCTACATAAGGTTGGGAGAGCACACAGACAGCCTTCTGCTTGTCACCACGAGGCAGTGCTGTGCTCTGAGATCAGCTTTCAGGGAGGCATGTTCAGCATCATCTGGGTAAGGTAGTTGAAAGATCTGAACATAACACAGGCGGGCCTTTGACACATGAGCAGTCTCACCACACTTCTCTTAAAAAGGGTTCTGTCCATAAGCTAGAGTTAATGTGGAGGATTACATAGAGAAAGTAGGCCTTTGAGCTTTCTTTTTCCTATGTTCCTAAGATTTTCAGTTCTGTGGTTTTGCTCACAATGAATTTGAAGCATTGTAAACTGAAATTGTACCTCTGCGAATAGACCCCAGAGTGAGTGTGTGTACTTGGGAACTTTGTAAGGATGATAGCCTACCAGTCATGGTCACTTGCCTCAGGTATGGGCAGTCAGAAGACATGGAGAGAACAGTCTTGTGTGTGAGTTGAACTTGCAAATTGAACTGCATGAAGTGTCAGTATAAGGCAGTTGAAATAGAGGTGAGGTTTGCCCTAAGAGAGAACTTTCATGGGAGGCCTCAGTTCCTGTGAAGTGATGTTTTATTAGAGGCCCAATTAACCTTGTTGGTTTTGATCTTTTGTGGTGTGTTTGGTTTTTCAAATGTGCTTTTTGACTAGTCAACATGTTTACACATGGAATATGAAAGCAAAGTAACCATGGTGCATTGTGTTCCTTAACAACGCCACGCCACTAGAGGTCGGTGGTACCCTGATGACATAAACACATAAGAAACATTGTTAGATCCACTGTCAGGGTTACAAGAAACAAATTAAATAGACATTTTGGCAAAGAAAACTCAGAACAACACTCCCAATAGCAAAAGTTAATTATGTGTTTTTAACTTTTATTTAGACTATACTGAAGAGTGTTTAGGGGAGAGCAGTTTCTCCCCTGAGACGGGAGGAAAAGGGAACACTTTAGGCCATTGGCTTTTTTGTGCCATGCATTTCCCCAGCCACAGTAGGAAGTTATGAGAAAGTGACTGGGAATCCAGCCCAGTTAAGGAAATTCTGGGAATTGATAGACCTATGAAAGATTCATGAGCAGTTTCTGAGTGACGGGCACTATGTGGACCTGGAAAGCTACAGATTAGCGAAAACACTTCCCCTATCCCAGGAAGTAAATAAGGCAGACCTAAAATAAGGGTGGAGTTTGACTGTTGAGTAGCGGCACAGGGGGCTGTCTGTGCTGACCTAGACATGGGTTGGCCCTGTGCTACTAGGTACTACCTACTGCCTGTGGTGTCTGTTTTGAGTCACTTATGTTGCACATGAATTTACTATTTTGACTTTTGAGTTTGTCTATTTGGTTTCTGTGAAAATCTTGAAAAACTAGGTTTGGCTTCAGTTTAGGCTTTTGATTTAGGAATCTGAGAAGCACATGCTATATTCACAATACCACTGAATTTGCAAACTTCACTAGGGTCATAAGTGTGGCTTATCAGCCACGTGGACACTGGCAACCTCTCCTATCCCATCTCCTTCCAATCTCAACATAAAGTTAGTCATTTTCAAATGGGATCACCTGTATGCTGCCTTTAGCGCTCTACATCCCACTGTATAGCAGCTTCCTAATTTGCATTGCTGACTGCACATTCCTTAAAGGAAAGAATAATATCTTTTTTAAGAATAATGTCTCAGGCTGGAGAGATGGCTTAGCGGTTAAAGCACTTGTCTGTGAAGCCTAAAGACCCAGATTCAGTTCCTCAGTACCCACACATATCAACCAAATGCACAAGGTGGTGCATACATCTGGAGTTTGTTTGCAATGGCGAAAGGCCGTGGTATACTCATTTTCTCCCTCCCTCCTTATTTCTCTCTCTCTCTTTAAAATAAATTAAAAAAGAAAAAAGAAAAAAAAGAACAAGACTTCTAGCCATACATAGTGGCACATGCCTTTAATCCCAGCACTCAGGAGACAGAGGTAGGTAGGAGGATCACAGTGAGCGCCATCCTGAGATTACATAGTGAGTTCCAGATCAGCCTGAGCTAAAGTGAGACCATACCTTAAAAAACAAACAAACAAATAAGCAAGACTTGTGAAATTCAAATATGAAAATAGAATATATTTTATTATATTGATTGATCTGTGACTTTCCAACTCCAGAACCCCATGTCTTGGGCTTCATTGCTTATGGTCCGGGCTTACTTCACCAAATCTCCCTCTCCCCTTAACAGTAACCTACTTCGTGAAGCCTCATTCTCTTTCACCTAACCCTTTGCACTTGTTGGTCCCTAGCCCTTATCCCGCTCCTCGAAGTCTTTAGTAGTTTTAAGTCACAATTCAAAGGAGACAGACAGTGCCTCAGCGACTGCTTGACTCTGCAAGCTTATTAGCCACTCAGAGAACTTCTGCTTCATTCTCTGCACACTTGAATTTAGCTTAAGGTCTGGCTACACTACGGTTCCTAATAGTGATCTTCCAAGCCAAGGTAAGTTTGAAGTTTTCAAACCAAGAGGTTAGAAGAATTAGGGGATTCATTGATGTTTCTTTTTTCTTTTTTATTTGAGAGTGACAGACAGAAGGAGGCAGAGAGGGAGAATGGGCGCGCCAGGGCTTCCAGCCACTGCAAACGAACTCCAGACGCGTGCGCCCCCTTGTGCATCTGGCTAACGTGGGACCTGGGGAACCGAGCCTTGAACCGGGGTCCTTAGGCTTCACAGGCAAGCGCTTAACCGCTAAGCCATCTCTCCAGCCCACATTAATGTTTCTTAACTCTGGGACAGCAGCTCTTACACATTTTAACACTGCTACTTCTGGTGAGTACTGGGAAGTTCTGTTCCCAGTCAGATCTGTGTAAAATACTGCTTATTTTTTGTCTTCACTGGTACTGTCTTTAAATTTCCATGAGATAAGTAATCCATGAATTCTATTTCTTTCTCTTCTCCCACCTAATCTTTCTTTCGTTTGCTACTGTTTCTCCCTATTTCCAAACTAGATATTAGTTAATGCATAGTATTAACAGTTCTCTGCCCTTTCTTCATTTCAAGGATGAATAAACTCCCTCTCCAGTAGAAAAAAAAAAAAAGTTTCTAGACTCTAGTTTTTAATTAGCAACCCTGTTAGTATATGTTAAATGAATATCATTTGGAGAGAAAGTAAAACGATTTTTGCTTTCTGTGTGTTAGCCCATTGCTGGTCTTTGTTAGTCTGAGTAATAGCTTTTACCGTGAGTGGAAAAGGCCATGAGTTCCGGGTATTTGTGCCCTTTCAAGGCATATCTGCTAACTATGGAGCTGTTGTGATATGACTGTATTTGCCAGTCAGCTGTGGATGTAGTCCAGTAATGTAGTGAAAGGAGGAAAGCCTTGAGTTGGAGCTATGCCCCTATCTCCCCACAGAGGGCTCCCTCTGCCTGTTTTCTGACATGGATCTGGCCCCCTCACCCTGAGCAGACACTTGCCTGCTGCAATGGACAGCTATAAAGGCTTAATGTAAATTGGAACATGTGTCATTAAGACCATGATGCCAGATGGCTCTGGGTTCAGCTGCCTTCCAGGATGAGTGGGTGGAGAAAAAAAAATGAAAGTGGGGGGAGGGGACAGTACAGCTCATGTGTTATTTTTAAAGTGCTCTAGAAATGTGGAGATTGGCCAGCTTCCTCCCTATTACTGTAGTATTTTCCCCCCTCAACTTGACCCTCCTCCCTGGGGCTTACACTGAGGGGGAATAATCAGTGTTCTGTATTAGTTGCCCAGCAACCGTGGAAAGCCTGGGAGAGTGACTGAGATGGGCTTGGAAGTTTGTTCTGTTGGTGTCTGGAGCTGAGGACCATTATCATCTGTTTCTGCCAGTGACCTGGCTTTGGAAGCTCCTACATAATTCCAGTTCATGGGCAGGACACAGCTTTCCTCTTAAGAAATAAAACTATTAGGCTGGAAAATGGCTTAGCGCGGTTAAGGCACTTGCCTGCAAAGCCCAAGGACCTCGGTTTGAGTCCCCAGAACCCATGTAAGAAATTATTTACTTGGGGAGGTGCATGATTAAGAACAAGGTATGATGGTGTATATGCATGAAAATGCCATAAAGAAACCCATTACTCCCCCCACTTTAGTTTTTTGAGGCAGGGTTTCACATTATAGCCCTAGCTAGCCTGGAACTAAAGATATAGCCTAGAGTGCCTGAGACCTAAATAGTCCTCCTGCCTCAGCCACCCAAGGGCTGGGATTACAGGCATGAGCCATCCACACCTGGCTGAAACTTAAACTCTTCTTGTTGCTGTGACCAGGTATCAACAGAAGTAACTGAAGGGAAGAAAGATGTATGTTTTCTCATGGTTTAAGATCATCATGGTACGATGGTATCAAGGCAAGAGCATGGTCATGGCATGTGGCTGGGACTCTCACATCTGGGCAGCCCAGGAAGCAGAAAGCAGACTTGCCCTTTTCTTTATTCAGTGAGTGAGGCGATGGGATATTGTCTGCCCACATTCAGGGTGGTTTCTCTCCCTGAAAACACCCTCACAGACACCCAGAGGTATGTCTCCAGGCTATTCCAAATCCAGTCAATTCACAATGAAGATTAACCAGCCACTGAAAAAGAAAAAAGCATTCAGAAGCCACATTTGATACTGAGACTGTGTCATGAATGAGAAAGACCAGAGGCAGACTGCTTTCTCAGTTAGAGGAAGTTAAATAAAATCTGCGCCTATCTTGTGGACTAATTACAAGCAAGTTCATTTTATCTTCATCCCAAACCAGGCCTGCCTAGTGACCTGTGAACCAGAAGGAGCTTAGGAAAGGAAATTGCCCATTTTCTGATGCGAGTGGGGGAGGGGTTGCTTCCTGGAAGGACCTGCACAATGGAAGGCAGTGACAGCCTGTGTCTTGTTTTGTTTTTGTGTTTGAGGCAGTCTTGCTTTGTAGTCAGCACTGGCCTGGAATTCACTATGTAGAACATACTTGCCTCTATTCTCCTGCCTGTCTTCCAAGTGCTTGAATTACTGGCATGGTGGTGCCACACCCTGACTTCAGCCCCTGGAATTTAATTTGGTGATTTCGGAATGGTTAGAAGCATTCCCCCAAGAACCATTCCCCTTGCCCCTTTGCTCCTCATTTGAAAACTGTAGAAAAGAGGTGTGGGAAGTCTCCTATCTTTGAATGCTTTTATTCTTGATTCATCACCTCTACTACACTCTTGCTTGCAGTGAGTTTGTATTTGCCACCCTTTGAAAAGGACTGTATAAAGGTGAAAATCAAACCCACTCACCAGTTAAGTTAGCTTGCCTCTGGGGTGGGTAGAGCCTAGGACTACTAGAATTTATGCACTTCTGGCCTCTGCATATGATGGAAAGTATTGTTTCCTTCTGTGAAGATGAGTAGGTCAGATTTGCCGGAGTGTTCTAGTGAAGCCAGCCTCTTATGCAGACTAGATGGGCAGAGGGCAGGTTCCCTAACACTTCCTCCCTGTGAAATCGGGCTAGTCTTCCTGCAGCTGAAGGTCAGGCCTCTTGTTGATTCTGGCTGCAGAGCTCTCTGAGGGGTTAGGTTTGAGGCCATTATTTAAAATGATATTGGACAAATATCAACATGTTGCCTTTAATTATTCTTAGCCCTTCCAGTTTACCTTTGCAGTAGATACCTTTTAAGGAAAGACACTTTATGTTACTGAGATTAATTCGTGATCTGTTATAAAATTAGTGTTTGTGTCTTACTGGATTACTGCCAGCTGTTATCAACAGAGCTGCCTCTTGTTACTTAAATTTCTTGGCTGGTTCTTCCTTCACCAACAAGTCTGCTTGATTTTCCACAGAAGATACAGGAGAGAGATTGCTGCTCTGGTTGGGAGTATTGTGAACGAGGTGGACAGTGTGGGCATATTCTACAGACTTGAGGCTTTGTGCTCTTAATCTCCCTTGGAAAGAGGCCAAGAATTCAAAGCAGGAGGGCATGAATGTGGCTGGCTTTGTTTGAGAAGCATTTCAATGTGACGTTTGTGTCTTGAGATCCTGAGAAATGCTCCATTGGCAGAGATTCCAGGCCCATCTAGCCCAGCACTCTGCCTCTGACAATGGCACCAAAGGATGTTTTGTGGGAAGGCATTTTTCATGTTGGCAGCCTCCTGGGCTTTGTGACGCTCCCCAGGATCTCCAGCTTCCTACAATAAATACCCCACGGTGGAGGTGGATACGTTATCCAGGAATGTTTAAATCCCTCCTTGAACCTACTCATATATGCCAGCTCTTAGGGTGACAGATCCCAGAAGGCAGCATACTTGAACACTTAGCTCATGCCTAGCACAGTATGCTGTACTCTGTAGCAGATACAAAGGATGCTTAGTATTTGAGTCCTCCTCTTACTTGAGCTCCCTACTTTTGTGTAGTTGAAGAACAAGGTAGACAGAGCCCAGAGTCTAATCTGTAAAACAGTACTGTATTATTGATGGTCTGTGTGGAAAAATACTAACAGATTCAACCTGGTGCCCTCTCCCTATAATGCAGATTTAATGGAAAATAAAACAGTAATGAAAGGCTGATTAATGAACAAGGGAGCATTAGTCAGTATGATTTAGTCATTGATTATGTCAGCCCAACACAGCTGTTTTCATATTACCTAGAAAAAGGCGTGTGTCTTTGTCAGGTCTCCTTTTCTGTGTCTGGTTATCATTTCTATGGTAGAACACTCACTCACAGCTTCCAAGTATCTTTACACGTCTGCCCTGTCCACATTAGGTGCTCAGTACTTGGAAATACTTGTTTCAGCTTAAATATTTTGAGAGATGAAATCAATATTGAATATGAATCTTCCTCATGTGCCTCTTGTATATATGCAACAAACCATATGTAAAGGTATGATAGATGAAGTGCTAAGTTAGGCAGTATAGGCAACATGAGCCCAGGAAAGAAATCAGAAGGAAAAAGCCACGGGTCTGGAAATAGTGATGTGTGTGTGGCACAGGAATGCATACTTAAAAGTTAAGTATAAATTAGGGAAAGAAGGAAGAAAGAAAGCATGAATTAGGAGTAAATCTGGAAGGTCGTTTTTGTTTTGTTTTGAGACAGGGTATGTGTGTAGCCCAGGTTGGCCTGAAATCCAGTCTTCCTGCCCCAGCTCCGTAGTAGCTGGGATTACAGAGGGCACCACCGTGTACAACTGGGGGAATCATTTTGCCCTTTTGTAGCCACTTTCCTTCTCAGTGATACACACAGTATTTGTTGACCTTTGTGGCCAAAGAAGATACCTTTAGTGCAAAATGTGGTTACTCCAGAGTGTCCTACTTAGGGTCTCTCATTTTATAGTCCTTGGCCACTATGGCAGTCATATCACTTACCTTATAATTGCTAGTGTTGCTCTGGAAGGGGATATAGAGTAGATAGTAAATGTTAGCTGAATCTAAATTGAGGTTTTGCTTTTTGTTGTTGTTGTTTGTTTTGTTTGTTTTGTTTTTCAAGGTTGGGTCTCACTCAGCTCAGGATAATCTGGAATTCACTGTGTATTTTCAGGGTGGCCTCGAACTCTTGGCGATCCTCCTAACCTCTACCTCCTGAGTGCTGGGATTAAAGGTGTGCACCTCCACGCCTGGCTTGAGTTGATTTTTTAAGAAAGAAATGCTGGTTTGCAGATTGCCAAATTCCCTGGGATTCCTGAGGTCATTGATGGGAACCTGGGAACAGCATGGCTTCCTCACATACAGGCTTTGACATGCTGAGACACAAACTTAACATGTTATGTGCCTTGGGCTACTGGGGTTTTCTTTAAATGGTCCCATTCTGCTTTCAAAATCTTTGTAAGGTTGCTGCCAAATATTTCAATACTGACTAATTTTCTTCCTTATAGGTACGGAATGGCCACATCAAAAGAATCACTGACAATGATATCCAGTCCCTGGTGCTGGAGATCGAAGGGACAAATGTTAGGTAGGTTGCTAGCTCTGTTCTTTCAGGTGTGCTCCACCAAGCACAGGCTACAGAGACTGCCTGTGTGGCGTCCAGCTGTGCTGCTGACACTGCTGTTCCTTATTCCCCCTGCCTGTTTCCTCATATGATAGCAACCTACCTTCATTGAGGGTTATTAGGAACGTTAGACAAGTGACTATGTGTGAAACACTTAGAACCATGCTCAGCATAGTAGTAAGCACATTGGAAGTGATAATCATGTTATTAATATTAGCTAGAGTATGGAATCACCCAGTGAATAGCCAGTGTTTTTTTTTAATTTTTAAATTTTTATTAACTTTTTCCATGATTATAAAAAAAATATCCCATGGTAATTCCCTCCCTCCCCACCCCCACACTTTCCCCTTTGAAATTCCATTCTCCATCATATTACCTCCCCATTAGTTTTTTGTTGTTGTTTGGTTTGGTTTTGGGTTTTTTTGGGGGTGGGAGGGTTGAGGTAGGGTCTCACTCTAGCTCAGGCTAACCTGGAATTCACTATGTAGTCTCAGGGTGGTCTCGAACTCATGGCGATCCTCCTTCCTCTACCTCCTCAGTGCTCTGGGATTAAAGGCATGTGCCACCACACCCAGCTCTCTCTTTTTTTTTTTTTTATCATTTCATAGTTGAGTTGGACCAGAATTGAAGACTTCTTTTCTTTTGCTGGAAAGGACTTCCCACTTTCCACCTATCTAACTTTGTTTTTTAGATATTCACTGTTGGTATCAGCTTTTGTTTGAGCCCAGCATTTTTTGGCTGTTGATTATTGCCCAAACTGACCTTGAATTCCTGGCCTCCAGCTGTCTTCTTGCTTCAGCCTTCTGACTTAAGCCATTCACTGGCTTAATGGTCAAATGACACATTGGCTGATGCATCTGAGTCTGTGAAATTGGCTTTTCAGGTTTTCCCCTTGGGCCCTGTGTGGTGGTGTACATATCACAAAGGGGGAAAAAAACAAGTAATGTGTTTATTGGTATTTCCTCTCAACAGCACCACATATATCACATGTCCTGCAGACCCTAAGAAGACACTGGGAATTAAGCTTCCTTTCCTTGTTATGATTATCAAAAACCTGAAGAAATATTTTACCTTTGAAGTACAGGTGAGTAAGTGCACAGTATTGCACCCATGCTCGGCTCTACCAAACGGATACCCTTTCTACTTCAAGAAGTAATGGATGGCACTGCAATTGCATCATCCTTCTGTATTTCTTCTTCCTGACCTCTGCTAAGCTCCATACAGCTCTTTCTATGATGGTAAACATTTGCTGCTTATAATCAAAAGTTAATGTCAAGTTTCTAGAGAAACAGTACCTAGAAAGTCCAACCGCTTAAGGATTGCATTAATTGGGGAATAGTTTTTTAATACTCACTGCTTCTACTTGAGTATTTTTGAATTTTTAAGGGGGAAAACATAAAATCATTTTCATGTGGTCATGGATCCTGCTAGGTGCATCATTTGTCATAAGCAGCTTGTGTTCTCTTGGCAACAAACAAGATAAACTTGCTATTTCCAGGCCATCTGCAACTAATATATGACCTGTCTGAGTTTGGCCTTGGGAAGCAGGCTATGGTTGTTGTCTTAACAAGGTTATCTGGTCCTGCTGACATGGAATTCACATGGCCCTTCTTCTCTGTGTTCTGTAGGTACTAGATGACAAGAATGTTCGTCGGAGGTTTCGAGCAAGTAACTATCAGAGCACTACCCGTGTGAAGCCTTTCATCTGCACCATGCCCATGCGGCTGGATGACGGATGGAACCAGATTCAGTTCAACTTATCCGACTTCACCCGGCGGGCATATGGAACAAACTACATTGAGACCCTGAGAGTACAGGTACTGTGCCTGCCACACATTACCTACTGGGAACTTTGAGTGCACTCAGCCTGGTAGGCTTATGGCCCAAGGGCAGAACAGTGAGGGTTTCAGGCTAAAGTTCCCAAGTAATTGCCCAGGGTGTTCTCACTTCAAAAAAGTCCAGAAATCTGCTCAGATATAAGGTAAATTCACTTCCTGGAATCCATCCCAAAGCAAAGCCAAGCTGCTGGCAAAGATGATATGCTGGGCTGGAGAGATGGCTTAGCAGTTAGGTGCTTGCCTGCAGAGCCAAAGGACCCACATAAGTCAGATCACAAGGTGGCACATGTGTCTCGAGTTCATTTGTAGTGGCTGAAGGCCCTGGTGCACCCATTCTCTCACTCAAATAAATGAAGTAAAACCCAGATTCCCTCAGTCACCAAAGGATAGTGCCCCCCCCCCAAAAAAAAATAAAAAACAAGATGATGTGCTATGGGAGGGACACTGGGATATTAGGAAAGGAGGAGTTGTATCGATCCTGTCTAAATAAGTCTTGCCTTCTCAGATCCATGCAAACTGTCGGATCCGACGGGTTTACTTCTCAGACAGACTCTACTCAGAAGATGAGCTGCCAGCAGAGTTCAAACTGTATCTCCCAGTTCAGAATAAGGCCAAGGTAAGGCACCTCAGAGTCTCTGAGCATGCTTTAGTCGGAGAACTTGGCCACTGGCCTGGTTAGACACTTGGAGAAATGCCTTTACACCACAGCCTCTTAAATGTTCTTTCAACATATCAATGCCAGGGCGGGGATGAGACTGGGATCTGTTAACCTTTGTCCCCTCCACTGCAGTGCCCCTTCCTCTCTCCCTCTAAAGGCCTCTTGCTGCAAGAATGTCCTCACTCTGGGCAGCCCCATGTTTATAAACAATAGGTACCCCTGGACAGTGGTGGGTGCTTGCTTCAGACATGCATGCATTCCCCATAACCCAGATATCACCAGAAGTAGGAAGCTGATGACACTGACCGTCTGTTTTTTTTTGTGTGTGTTTTTTTTTTTTTTTAACAACTTAAACTAATGCCTCTTTTTCTGTTTTTTTCCCCTTCAGCAATAACTGGAGTGCAACTCAAGGGAGATAGACCCTGATGCTGACTCTTAGTTTTACAAGGAAACTATATGGAGACAATGCAAAGAACCATATTTATATTAATTCACTGTGTTATGGTTCATACTACTTAGTGTCCCATGTTGTAGACACCAGTGACCATACCATAACTCTGTCAATTGCATTGTAAGTGGGAGAAAAGCAGTGCTTTGAATGACACACACCTCTGGGGTTTCCTCTGCTGCCTGCCCTGATGTGTGGGGAGATATATTTACCATGAACTCAGAATTCAATATGTCCTGCAAGGCAGTTCAGACCAATATTTCTTCCTGCAGTTTGTTCTTTTTTATATATTACCTAAGTATATGTATATGTTGTGTAATACTCATAATCAGAATGAATAAAATACTATATTCTTGCTTTGTAAATTTGTTTCTGTTTCCCCCTCCCTTCCCAATCAAGTCTCACTCTAGTCAAGGGAGGTCTTGAACTCAGTGATCCTCCTGTGTTAGCCTCCCAAGTGCTGAGACTATAGGCGTGTGGTGCCCCTGTGCCATATTTTTCATGCGTGAAGCAGCTTGCCTGGAGCCCTTAGAGATAAGCGAAACAACTTCAAAATATGCTGATGAGAAAACAAAACAGGATGTGACCAGTAGAATGATCTTAGTAAGGGTTAGATTTTAAGGTGAGCTTAACACAAAATGACATCTGGCTCAGATTGCTTTTAGACCCCTTTTAGAGTGTTACAACCCTATGTGGTTCTCAGCTAATGTAGGATTCCCCAGCATTTGAACAGATGCCCAGATGAAAAACTTAATTTGAGTGTAGGGACTTAGGAGAATACTAGAACCTGACAGGCGAGCCAAATCCTTGCAGCTCTTGTAGCGTTCCCACTGTTTAGGGCATATGATGGTTGAGGGGAATGATGGACACTGTTGCTTTGGGGTTTGACTTGGTTTTTATGTGGCTAGGCACAAATAGTTAAGTTTGCAAAAGGGTTAGGACTTTTATATGATGCAACTCTACTGTGTATAATATCTGGGGAGGAAAAGCAACTTGGGGAGAGTAGAGCATATGCCAACATGCCTGGGGGATCTTCAAGGACTCAGAACTGGTGCAGAGCTGTTTGTCTCAGCAGAACAAATTGTATAGCACCCAAATATTTTGTTTTTTTTCAAGGTAGGGTCTCTCTCTAATCCCAGGCCGACCTCAAACTCACAGTGACTCTTCTACCACTGCCTCCTGAATGCTGGGATTAAAGGTGTTCATCACCACACCTGCCTTGGAATGCTTTAATTTTTTTAAATAATTTATTTATTAGAATGGGCACACCAGAGTCTCCAACCACTGCAAGCAAACTCCAGACACATGTACCACCATGCATCTTGGCTTATGTGGGTTCTGGGGTATCAAACCTAGGTCCTTTAGGCTTTACAGGCCAATGCCTTAACCGCTAAACCATCTCTCCAGCCCTTGAATACTTTATAGAGTAAAGAAGAGTGGAGAGATGGCGCAGTGGCCAAAGCACTCACCTCCCATGGCTGGGTTGGAGAGATGGCTTAGCGGTTAAGGCATTTGCCTATGAAGCTAGAGGACCCAGGTTCAATTCCCCAGTACCCACATAAGTCAGATGAATAAGGGGTGCATGTACCTGGAGTTCATTTGCAATGGCTAGAGCCATGGTGTGCCCATTCTGTCTCCTCTCTATCTCTCTGCTTGCAAATAAATAAATTAAAAATTTTTAAAAAAGAACGAAAAAAAGGTTAAAGGCTAATACATTATAAGAATTCCAGGCCAGGCTTGGTGGCACATGCCTTTATTCTTAGCACTTGGGAGGCCAAGATAGGAGGATCAGTATAAGTTCAAGGCCAGCCTGAGACTACATAGTGAATTCCAGGTCAGCCTGGACTAGAATAAGACCATACCTCTCGACACTACCTCTTGAAAAATAAGCAAAATTCCAAAGCAAAAAGCCATTCTCCTGTGCTCCTCATCACTTCTGGATTTGATTTCATCACTCAAGAATGAGACTTGATTCCTGGATGCCAGCCATTTTGACTTTGGTTGATGGTGAAAAGTTCTGGTCTGGAGATACAGCATGCTTACCTACTATGCATGAAGCCCTTGGTTTGATCCCCAGCACTGCCTATACCTGGCATGGTGGTGTGTGCTGTTAATCACAGTACTTTAGGTGGATTCAGATGATATGAAGTTCAGAGTTATCTTTAGCACCATAGTAATTTTCAGACCAATCTGGGTTATAGAAAACCCTAACTTAAAAAAAAAAGTTCTGAGATTTCTTATTACTAGTTCTGTGGTGTTTTTGTTGTTGTTTGTTTATTTATTTGACAGCAACAGAGAGAGAGAATGGGCGCTCCAGGGCCTCCAGCCACTGCAAACGAACTCCAGATGCATTTGCCACCTTGTACATCTGGCTTATGTGGATCCTAGAGGATCAAGCCTTGAACCAAGGTCCTTAGGCTTCACAGGCAAGTGCTTAACCACTAAGCCATCTCTCCACCACCACCCCGCTTTTTAATTTCTAAATAGAAACTATTTGTTTTTTGAGAGATAAAAAAGCCCTTATCCTCCAAAGTTCTGGAGGCAAGTGTGGCCAAATAGAGGCCGGAGGACAGGAGCAATGGAGGTGGGTAAAAGTGTGCTCACTCCTTTGCTACCTGATGGGCCCATCACCAAGTGCTCACTTGTCAGGGTCCTGGGTTTCAGGGTCAGTTATGACAATGCTCCCCTTCCTGTGCTACCAGGGAGATCAGAGGCGCACTGTCCATAGATGCTGCGTCTTAGGAGAATCCCTGTCAGTTCAGCATTCATCGCTGAGCACTCCAAAACCAGGTAACAACTGAGTCAAATAAGAGTGTTGCCCACTTTGCACTTGGGCATATCAGCTTTCATTTACATGCAGTGTGGTGGTCTGAATCAGATGTCCCCCCCGTAAATTCATGTGTTTTGTATACTTGGTCCTCAGCTGGTTGCAATTCGGGAGGCAGAGCTTTCTTGGAGGTGTGTTGTTGTGGGTGGACTTAGGGGTGTTATAGACCACCTCACTCTCCTGCTGCTGTTTCCCACCTGCTGTGTGTGGCAAGGACGTGATGTCCAGCCTCTGCTCTGCCATCTTTCCCCCTGCCATCATGAAGCTTTCTCCCAAGACTAAGCCCAAATAAATCCTTTCCTCCCATCAGCTAGCTTTGGTTGAGTGTTTGGTCCCCACCACATGAAGGTCGCTGCATCATGCAGGGTGCTGTGCTCCTGTCTCCCTGGCTTTAGGATACAGAGGGAATCCCTGACATGCATGGGGGTGGGGTGGTCATTGACTTCAACTGAACTTTTTCTCTGACCACTGTGGGGAAATCTCCCCTTCCATCTGGAATCTACTGAGGGATGAAATGCTTTTGTGGGGGCACGGAAGTCCGAGTTAGCTCTGCATCTCTTGCTGCCAGTGAAGGGCTCCTGGACGTGCAGAGGAACAGTACAACTCCTCGCTTTCATCGGCTCACCCTGGGGTTACCTCACCATCCTCCTCAGGGTGGCAGGCCACAACTGCTTACTTCCAAGATGCTTCGCATACCCATCTGAGAGGAAGTAAGAGGATCCTGAAGATGATGGATATTAATTATCTAGGCTGGAGCTGGGCCAACAGAACAGCTCCATCAACCTCAGTACAGCCTTGCCTTTGGTTTCCAGCTCACCAGAAAACAGCTTGTGGAGAGGCTGAGGGAGGAAGCACAGGGAGAGCAGGCCTCTGAAGCAGACGAGTCCCTCAGGGCCAGTGTGTCTGGGATTGTAATTGGAGTGGCAGAGCTGCATTATGGAGCTATCTGGAAGTCATTGTGTTTTAGAAGGGCGGAGCTGCCTTCTAAATGAGAGTGTTCATTGACGGACACCAAGCTGAGCAATGTAATGGTGACTTCCCGATGGAGACCCACCCTGGCCCTATTAGACATAGACACCGAGCAGGATCAGTGCACTGCGACTTCCCGATGGAGACCTGCCCTGGTCCTATTAGACATGGACACCAAGTGAGAGCAGTGTAATGCGACTTCCCGATGGAAACCCGCCCTGGTCCTATTAGACATGGACACCAAGGGAGAGCAGTGTAATGCAACTTCCCGATGGAGACCTGCCCTGGTCCTATTAGACATGGACACCGAGCAGGAGCAGTGCAATGCGACTTCCCAAGGGAGACCTGGCCCGGCCCTATTAGACATGGACACCAAGTGGAAGCAGTGTAATACGACTTCCTGATGGAGACCTGTCCCAGCCCTATTAGACATGGACACCAAGCGGAAGCAGTGTAATGCGACTTCCCGATGAACACCAAGCGGAAGCAGTGTAATGGGACTTCCCAATGGAGGCCTGCCCTGGCCCTATTAGCCACTGGCCCAGTGACTGCTTCCTCTGTAGCCAGCCTCAGAGACTGGCTGCTGGCAGGCCAGACTTCTTGTAGCACTTTCCAGGGATGCAAATGATTTCCCTGAACCTGCACTGGCTCTCCCTAAAAGCTCTGTCCGAGGACTCGCTGTGGTGGCCACACGCCTTTAATTCCAGCACTTTAGAGGAAGAGGTAGGATTGCTGTGAGTTTAAGGTCAGCCTGGGCTATAGTGAGACCCTACCTCAAACAAACCAAAAACACAAACAAAAATCTTGGAGCTCATCTTGCCTGCATTCCCACACCTCTTGTTTTACTGATGAGGAAAGGGGTGGCCACTGCAGTAATGACAGGAGCAAGAACCCCAGCTCATTTTATAGGAGTCCTGAGCCAGCCCTGGCCTCCCTTATGCTGGCATCCCCTTATCTCAAGGACTAGAGTTGGCTCTGCCTTGGCTGTGAGGGCTATTGGCCAGTTATCACATGGTTGCATGTTAGCTGAAGTCTCCTGAGGCTGAGGGTAAAAAGCTGAAATACCAAGGTTTGTGTGTTTCACAGATGTATCCTAAGAATAGCATGCCCATGATGGATTCATAGACAATATGAAGCTGGATATAGTGGTGCACATCTTTAGTTCAGCACTTGGGAGGCAGAGGTAGGAGGATCACTGTGAGTTCAAGGCCAGCCTGGGACTACAGGGTGAGTGCCAGGTCAGCCTGGGCTAGAGTGAGACCCTACCTCAAAATAAATAAATAAATAAACAGGAGTAGAGAGATGGTGTTTGCCTGTGAAGCCTAAGGACTCATGTTCAACTTTCCAGGTCCCATGTAAGCCAGGCGCACAAGTGATGCATGCGCAAGGTTGCACATGTACACAAGATGGTGCACACATCTGGAGTTTGACTGGTGGCTGGAGGTCCTGGCACACCAATTCTCTTATTCTCTCTCCATCTCTCACTTGGTCACTCTCTTGTGTTACTATATATATTAATAGTTAATAGCCCAGTTCTCATTCTTGAATAAAAGTATGTGAACACATTAATAAAATAGGTGCCCTTCCTATATCTGGCCTGCAAACAGGAATGGCCTGTTCAGATTCCCAGTTCTGTCACTTGTTCTCTGAGCATTGGGCCACTATGTCTCTTTTTCTTAGCAATGTGATAGGTTATGCTGGTGGTTTTCAGATAGCCACTGTCCACTGCATAATGGAGGCTGATAGCAGGACTCTGAGGCCATAAACAGAAATACTTGGAAGGAAATTTGATAGGGACATAACATCTGGTTAACAAGACAATAGTACCTGTGGTCTCCTTTGTGCCTTACAGTATTAGACATGAGTTTCTTACTGTGGTATGAGCCCCAAATCTGAGTAGAAGGTAGCTGGTTGCACTGTTACCAGTCATGCCACTATTGTACCAGCGGACATATCTTGCCTCACCTGATGGTAGTATGGCACACAGCTTCCACAATTGAGCAGAGCTGTGAGTGATAATCCTCCCCCAGCAGCCTGAATAGTACCTTCCCAACACTAGGAAAACCACCCAATAGGGAAGGGAGCTTCCAACTCAGTCCCAGCAAGAGTTTTTCATGTCCTGAAGCCAAAGTATTCAGTGTCTTCAGCAATAGTTTTATCAACCAGTTCTGTCATGCAATCAATAGCAGAGGCTGTAGACTGTGATTTATGGAGTGCCAGGGACCTTCCAGGCCAATAACTTACAGGGAGATAGCCCACCCCTCGCATTGGGATTTTTACTCAACACCCTTAGAGGCCTCCTGGAGTGCCTTTTCCACTATGTTGTCTCAGATGGCCTTGAATTTACGGCAATCCTCCTACCTCTGTCTCCCAAGTGTTGGTATTAAAGGCGTGTGCCACCACACCTGGCTGTCTTCTGTTTTTTAAACTCTGTAAACACAGTCCCATCCAGCCCAGTAAACTGGGCACCAGATCACTCTATTGTCCTTCAGTCCCTCATATTTATGGGGACCTCAGCTAGAAATAACCAATTGTCCTTATAGCTTGTATGAGCCAGTCCTTATTTCATTTCAGACTATTGTCCCCTGTGTCTAAAGGAGAAGTGAGCAGTTAGATTACTCAGCTCTTCTGCTTCCACAGCACTTAGAAGGATCCCATCTGCCTCAAAGTCCTGCTCCCTTACTACTTGTTTAAAAGTCTTCCTCAGAGCTGGAGAGATTGCCCAGTGGTTAATGACACTTGTCTGCAAAGCCTGATGGCCTGGTTTGATTCCCCAGTGCCCACGTAAAGCCAGATGCACTAAGTGGTGCATGTGTCTAGAGTTCATTTGCAGTGGCAGGAGGTCCTAGTACACCCATACTCTCTCTCTCTCCCTCCCTCTCTCTCTCTCTCTCTCTCTCTCTGTCTCAAATAAGTAAATAAAAAAAAAAATTAAGTCTTCCCTAGTCAGGTGTGGTGGCACATGCCTTTAATCCCAGCATTCTGGAGACCAAGTTAGGAGGATTGCTGAGTTCATGGCCAGTCTGAGACTACAAAGTGAATTCCAGGTGAGCCTAGGATAGAGCAAGGCCCTATCTCAAATGAACAAAACAGAAATAAAACAAAAGATAAAAAGTCCTCCTTAACTAGTCAGTTCAGATACAGACTATTCCCTGAGTAGGCCATTATGAACACCCCACCTACACACTGTAGCATGGGTTTCCCTCCCTCTGTATTGAAGGTCAAGATATCTTTGGTCATTCTGTCTTGCTCACTCCCTCTTCACTGTCTGATTATTGCCATGGGTTCCAAATCTTCTGGATTCCAGGAAGGGGTCTTTAGCACAGATCGATTTTGTACTTTTCTTTTGCATCCTCCCTGCTTTAAGAATGGCAAGCCAACACTTTCATCTCACTCCCCACCTTCACCCACATTCCCTGCCAAATCAAAAGCCAATGCAGTGAATAGCATCTGCATGTCTTTCTCTCATTGCAATTCCTCCCTTACATGGGCAATTTCTTTCTGAGCAGATAGATGAACCTCAGGTGCATGTTTTATCACCCATAGAAAAGGCTACACACCTACTGCCACAACCTGTTTACAATCCCATCCTATACATGCTACTTTCAGGGATCATAGCATGCTCTCTAGTCCATTAGTCATGTTGAGGGCATACCAGAACACATATGGCAGAGCCCATTTGTCAAGATGATGTGCCAACCCATACTGACTAGAGGAAGACAACCATCACTCTGGGGTTATCACGAAGGACACTACCCTTAGACAGCTCAGCCTTGGCTGTGTGTCCTATCCCCATAGCAGGAGCGAGCAGCTGCCACCTCACAAGGAGGCACAGCAAGCATCCCACAGCACGGGAAGGGAGCCATGTTGGGGTGGGCTCACAAACATCAGCCTCAGAGGCATGTCTCAGCACTGACATCAAAGGCCATGCAGCTACTCTCCAGCTCATCTTTGGTCCTCCCAGTCCCTGTTCAGGCACCAGTTGTGTTGTGTGACTTTTCCTGAAGAGACATGAACGGATGTCTATTCACCTCAGATAGGGCACTAATGGCAGGACAAAGAAATGATTCTACCCAAGTATAGCAGGCGTGCATGGCCAGGCCCAACTTTTTACATGGCTCCTAGACAGTCAAATTCTCTTTCCAGCCATGGTGACACACACCTTTAACTCCAGCACTCAGGAGGCAGAGGTAGGAGATTGCCATGAGTTCAAGGCAACCCTGAGACTACACAGTGAATTCTAGGTCAGCCTGGCCTCAAATGAGAACCTACCTTGGGGAAAGAAAAAAAAAGGGGAGCTGGAGAGATGGCTTAGCAGTTAAGCAGTTGCCTGTGAAGCCTAAGGACCCTGGTTCGAGGCTTGATTCCCCAAGACCCACGTTAGCCAGATGTACAAGGGGGCGCACGCGTCTAGAGTTCATTTGCAGTGGCTGGAGGCCCTGGTGCGCCCATTCTCCCTCTATCTGCCTCTTTCTGTCTGTCGCTTTCAAATAAATAAATTTTTTTTAATTTTTTTGTTTATTTTTATTTATTTGAGAGTGACAGACAGAGAGAGAAAGAGGGAGATATAGAGAGAAGAATGGGCCCACCAGCCACTGCAAACAAACTCCAGATGCATGTGCATCTGGCTTACGTTGGTCCTGGGGAATCGAGCCTCGTACTGGGATCCTTAGGCTTCACAGGCAAGCGTCTAACCACTAAGCCATCTCTCCAGCCCTGAATAAAATTTTTAAAAAAGGTCAAATTCAGATTCCTCGGTCCTGACTTATCTTGTTCAAATGAAGTTTAATTGTCACCGCAAGAGATATATCTTCTCAATCTCCCTCTATCTCTGAGGCTAGCCGAGAACCCTGTAGGCCACCCTCTCCTGGTGTGGGGCAGTTCTGTCCCATGAGCTTCTCCAGTCTGGAGTGAGCAGCTTGATATGAAGCAGATGAGTGCAGAGAAACAGGCGCCCTGGGAAAGGAGAGCACCCCGGCAATGTGGGGGTACTGCAAGATGACCAGCACTGCCTCTGGGCTGTTATGGGGACTCCCAACTTGTAAATCCTCAAGGTGCTAAACATCTGGATGAAGCGTGGACCTCTGGAAAGTTGCGCCTCTTGGTATCCATGGTGTTAGAGCAAAGCAAAACAGTGTAAGGGTGGGATGTGGAACAGACTGAGCAGATCCCTGTCAAAGGGTGTAAATGCTGTGCTGTTTTATTGCATGAGAGTAATAAATATTAGCAAGAGCCCCCACTGCCTGGTTTCCCCCAACCTTTGCCTCCGCAGTGAAATCATGAACCCTGGCATTTGGAGAAAAACAGTAAAATCATGGCTGCTTCAGGATCAGTCCTTCAGGTTCCAAGGCGACTCCAAAGCCTTCGCTGTCCCCCAGAGCTTCCCTGTTCACTTGAAGCGAAAGCAGCTTGGGGCCTCTCTTCTTGCCATTGGAAACCTCGCTAATCTTGCAGCTATGACCGGGGGAGAGCTGGGGGTTTTCTTTCCCCTGAACAGACTGCCAGCTGCTGCACTGGAATGGGAGCAAATCTGAGAGACACAGAACTTCCTGGCGAGTGGTAGAGCAAGTCAATGGCACCAGATCGGATCCTAAAGCTCTGCTGCGTCAGGATGCTTCGGCCCCCTCCTGGCTGGGAGTGCAGCAGCCTCAGACAGAGGAAGTGGGATGATGGCAAATCTGCTCTAGGGTGGGGTTGAAGGTCCCATAGGAATTCTGGACTGAGGCATCCCATACATGGCTGGGCTCGCCAAATTCTTATGGCTGGCTTTTATGGGAGCAGAGACACAAATGTCTCTGGTCAGGTATGTACTTTGAACTTGACTCACCTCCCTAATGAGAAGGTATTTCTGAGATCGCTGTACTAATGACAGGGAAAGAGGGGTTCGTTGCAGAATGCTTGGTCATTTGTGCTGGACTCAGCCGCAGGAGAGGGGAATGAGCTATACTCAAATCCTCTCACTGCACTGCGCCCCAGGAAAGCCCTCCCTCAAGTGAGGGAGGTGAGGACGTTGGGGTCTTGAAGCAGAAGAGCCCTCAGGAGGCTGGGCCTTTCCTGTGGGAGTGGTGCACTCTGTACCCCACCCCTTCTCAAAGGAGGCTGAGCTCACCAGTGGGGATCAGGTCAGACTCCTCCCTCCCTCGGGCGTGTCCATGGGCCTTATCTGTTCAACCAATATAACAAGGGAACGGGAGGCTGTGCAAATCCCCTTGGAAGTAGAGGAGGTCCGACTGGTGGCAACTTTCTAGGTTAGTGTGCCATTAGAAAACAGGGTAGATTTCAACTTTACATTGCTCAATGTGTGTGATGATTTTTTTCTAATTTTACTTATTTGCAAGCAGAGAGGGACAGAAGAGAAAGAGAGAGAGAATGGGTGTGCCAGGGCCTCCAGCTGCTACAAACAAATTCCAGATACGTGTGTTACTTTGTGATTCTGGCTTTTATGTGGGTACTAGGGAACTGAACCTGGGTTGTTGGGCTTTGCAGGCAAGTGGCTTAACCACTAAGCCATCTCTCCAGTCCTGTGTGATGATTTTTAACTTAATTTTTCTATTTTTTGTTTATTTTATTTATTTATTTGAGAGTGACAGAGAGAGAAAGAGGAAGAGAGACAGAGAGAGAATGGGTGCACCAGGGCCTCCAGCCACTGCAAATAAACTCCAGATGTGTGCACTCCCTTGTGCATCTGGCTAACATGGGTCCTGGGGAATTGAGCCTCAAACTGGGGTCCTTAGGCTTCACAGGCAAGGGCTTAGCTGCTAAGCCATCTCTCCAGTCCTTCACTTAGTATTTTATTAATTAAAATTAAATAAAGTTGGGTTGGAGAGATGGCTCAGTGGTTATGACGTTAATGACACAAGTTTGATTCTCCATTACTCAGGTAAAGCCAGATGCACAAAGTGGCACATTCACCTGGAGTCTGTTTGTAGTGGCTAGAGACCCTGGAATGGCCATTCTCTCTATCTATCTCTCTCTTCTTGCAAATAAAAAAATAAATATTTTTTAAAAAAATTAAAGTTAAAATTTCAGTTCTATTACACCAGTGAAATTTCAAATTCTCCTGAAACCGAAGGGACATCTGAATAAGCCTCTAGCTTTAACTGCTCTTAGTTACTTGCTTTAAGTTGAGTTCCAAAGCACTAGTCCTGGAGGTACAGTTAACTAACACCTCTGGCATGTGCACAGCCATGTGGGCTAGGGAAGCATGATTATGCATGTGCAGACCACCCTACAGCCATGAGTAACCAAATCTCATCCCTGGGAGCAGACTGAGCTAGATGATGTGGACCCCAGACTGCGGGAAAGGGCGGAGGGAAGCAAGCACAGAGGCTGAGAGCGCAGACTTCCTGTCGAGTGGAAGAGGCGGTCCTCTGACGTCCATCCGATTTCTAAGCAGCAGCTCCAGGCGTGGAGTGGTCCAATTCCAGCCACGGATGGGCCAGGCGGGGGGCTGAAGGGTGCAAGGCCGCCCTTCAGGTTCCCATCCCACTTTCTCTGCCCCTGTGAGAGGGGGCCTGGTTTCTAGGACAAGGCTATCCTGGGTTCCCGGCTGGTGCAGCCTCCTCACCCCACGCCACTGCCACCTGCTCCAGCTCTGTGGGTGTGGGTCTTTGGGTGGGAGTTCTCTTGTTCCGGTCCCACCCTAATCCCTTGCAGCTGTTCTCAGGCCCAGGGAAGACAGTTGTGCAAAGGGACTAGTTATTTTGAGTGGGTCACTGGCTTCCAACCAGGAAACGCCATGGCCGTGTCAAGGACTGGTGACCCAGTTGGGAGTTGGAGTCCTCAGTGTGGCCTGGGGTAGGAGTAAGGAGGACTTCGTCTCCCCAGTTTGACCCCTGTGCCCTGGCAATAGTGGCCAAGACTGGAGCAGCTGGGGAAGGGGTGTGCCTCTCTTTGTAAGGGACCAGGCTGGCTGAACTGGCTTCTGGGGTGGCAGTCCTCCCCTTCCAGACTGGCCCTCCACAGTGCCTCCTTCCTGTCAGAAGGCAGGCGTGGTGGAGACCTAACACCTCCGCTGGTGCCTACCCTTCCTTCTGGTGAGGGAGCCAAGTGGACATGACCTAATGGGCCTGGAAAAGCCAAGTGGCCCAGCAGTTAAACCCATCCCTTAGGGCATACCAATTTGGATGTGAATCCTGCACTTATAGCTGTGTGCTCATGGGACGCATGGGTCACCACACTGAGCCTTCCCTTACAGAAATGGGAACTGTGGGGACAACAAGGACCTCCTAGGGAGGGGTGGGCATTCCCTTAGGGGTGGGTGAGACACTTAGGACGGGAGCAGTGAGTGTGGTCATTGTGACTGTAGTTGTCACTGGGGCACTGCTGCAATTGGCTTTGCTCTTCAGCCTTGACCATTTTCGCTGAGGCACCTGGAGGGCCTTAGGATGAGGAGAGGAGAATGACAATGACCTGAGCTAGGAGGAAGATGGAGGGCCCCAGAAAGTCAGGGAGAGAGACAGAGGACATGCTGTGCCATGTGTCCTGAGAGAGCAGGGATCTTACCTGGACAGTGCCTGGCACAGGAATGGTGCTCAGAGCAGTTCTGATGAACAAATGCAATGAGGAGTGACTGAATGAATGAATGATGGCTCCCCAGAATGTGGACTAGATCGGGCCACTGGCTGAACACAAGTGGATAGTGCATTCCAGGGCTAGTCAGTGAGCAGAATGTGGCCATCTGGTTTCTCTCTGGAGTTTGAACAAGGAGCTAATAAAGGGGCAGGGAGCAGTGGGAACTTGGGAGAGATGGAGCCAACAGAGTCAGTCCTTCTGAAAAGGAGGCGACTGTGGAGTGGCAGTGCTTGCCAGCCTCTTTGCAGCTTTCCTAGCTTCCTGGAGTGCCCAGAGGAGCCAAGGGCCTGCAAGGGGTTCACACCCTGTGAGCTGCGTACCCGCCATCGGGCCATGGTGTGGAGCCAGACTGAGCCAGGACTATACAGAGGGACCTCCATATTGGTGGGAGTCAGAGAGGGCATGAGTAGGTGGGTAGACATCAGGAGTGCTCCTGGGAAGGGCTAAGAGTGCAGTCTGTGCAGAGAGTTGAGGGAACACTGCAAGTTGACCCTGGAGAGCAGAGAGGGAAGGGACTCCAGGCGAGAAGTATAGCATGTGCAAGACCAGGAGGCTAGCCAGTGGTCAGTGTGAAGAATATCTGGAGCATGGAAAGAAGGACATGATGCGGCATTGGAAGGATCTTCCTTGAGCCAGAAGATCCAAGCAGCAACTGAGGGCGCAGCTGTACCTGGTGACTTGTCTTCAAAACAGAGTCAGGTGCAAGGCCTTGGACTGGGAGGAGCTGGGGCTGTAGAGACGTGGTCACCAGGGCTCCTCAGCCTCACCTGCATAGTCAAAGGCCAGCTTGCTGTTCTAGACGCCCTGTCCTATCACAAGGTAGGATGGAGAGAGGCGTGACAAGTAGTCTGAGAGGAGAGCTGGGGGGTCCCAAGCAAGGCAGAATCAAAGCTGCTTAATCCTCCTATTAGGCCTAAAGAGCGATTCTGCTGGGTTCCTGGCCCCATGCTGCTCCTTCTGAAAGGACCCCTCATCCATGAAGGTGAACCTGGACGTCCTGTCCCCAGCCTGCCTTTTCAGGAGGCTGACTCAGCAGGGGTTCTGGGAGTTGGTGAGGGCCCAGGCTGACACTGTGGTCTACTCCTTTAAGGAGAGAGCGTTGAAGGTCTCGTTTGCACCCATAGCTTTGTTTCCAATCCCAGGAGCCCTTTCCTGCACATGTCCCCACAGAAACACCTGCTGGGCAGGAGAGACTACTTCCTGTCACAGATAGGGTGCTGAATGGAGGCCAGGGTAAGGGGTTCGGAACCTTGCTTGATGGTACACAGCTCAACAGGAGTTGGAGTTTGGGGGATACTGGGGCAGCTCCCCATTCTCATAGGGATGGAGGCCTGCTGCCCAGATCCTGGTATAGGCTCCTGTCCAGCCTGTGAGGGTACGATCTGTCACCAGGAACCTCAGAGCTGCCTCTGCAGGGCATGCTGGAGGAATTTGTCCAGGTGACAGGACAGACTGACACACTAGCAAGGACTTTTTTTTTTTTCCCGAGGTAGGGTCTCACTGTAGCTCAAGCTGACCTGGAATTCACTGTGTGGTCTAAGGGTGGCCTCGAACTCACAGCGAACCTCCTACCTCTACCTCCCAAGTGCTGGGATTCAAGGCAGGCACCACCATGCCCGGCACAATGTTTCTGAATCTCAGTTCTACCTCTTTCTTTCTGCGTGGCTTGGGAAACAATCCCCTGCTCCCAGAGTCCTCATCTATAAATGGAATCACTGGGCTGTCTCTCAGGGTGGAAGGAAGGCTAAATAAACAAATATTCACTGTGCACCTATTGGTTGAAAGGCACTGGGTCATCAAGTAAATGAATGCAAGTTCCCTTGTCTACCTTCCCCCCTAGCTAGGGAGCCCAAAACAGAATGACATAGACACAGTAATTATACGAAGGGGTCAGAAGTGACAGGGTACTAGGAGGCAGCTAGCAGAAGATTGTGGGGGGGGGGTGTGTGGTCCCTTTTGGCCCCTTTAAGACAGTGGGAGCATAGATAAATATCTCCAGGAACAGCATTCTAAGCTGAGGACACAGCACTCTGGGAATGGACTAAGCTTCCTCAATGACAGTTCCACCAGGAAGTGATCAGCTGTGGGACCTCGGGCTGTGTGGACACAGGACACAGGGACCCTATCGCCACCCCTCAAGCTATGTTGTGTTCTTTACATGGTCTCTTTCCTGGAGTCTTTGGGCCCAAGGCTTCCCCCACTATGTCCGGTGACCTCCATCCAGGGCAGGGTCTTAAGCTGGAGGACTCCTCCTCCTAAGTGGGAAGGGTTTTGTGCCCAGTCTCAGAAGCCATCACAAAAGGCCCTTTCACCAGGGGATATTGTATGGGGACCAAGAGGAGACATGGTGCCCTCCTGCTTGCGGGCATAAAGACCCCCTTTCTCCTCTGCCGCACCAGCTCTGGGCTGGCGGGGGCAGCAGCTGGGGGCAGAGAGATTCTGTCCTTCTCTTTGAAAGTATGTGGAGACCAGGGCCAGGCCAGACAATGGAGGTGATTTACAGCCTGTGGGTCTGGGTGGCTGCTGGAGTGGCAGCAAACAGCAGCAGTTTTCAGCTATAGGCAAAACAGCCCTTCACTGGGGTGTGGGGGCCCTGTCTAGTACCCCAGGAGAGGAGAGACCCACAACTTCCCAGCTGTCGAGAGAAGGGGTTACTTGTCTTGGGTCATGTGGACTGGCCTCTTCTGGGTGTCAGCAAGTCTTCTAGCAGAGTTGGCCCGGATGTTGCACCCCACCCTGTGCCAACTCTCTCACTGCAGTGGCAGCCACATCGTGTGCTAGACAGAGTCCTGCCCTTGGAAGAATCAGGCAGGAAGTGGGTAGTAGAGAGGGTTCCACTCAGAAGCTGGGAGAGTCCCTTGGTCAGGAAGTGACCTGAGGTTAAGTTGTCCCAAGGGGAGAGTCTTTATGGGGAGGAGGGAAGACAACATGCCCAGGTGGAGTGCCAAGGCTGGGGGGAGGGCAGGAGACAAACCTGCAGCTGCGGTAGAACCGTGGGCACCCATAGGAGGGTCCTGCAGGGGAGAGATCCAAGGAGCAGGTGGAAGTAGAGTTAGTGAGTGCCTAAGAAAGTGAGGAAGGGTGAGGCCTGGCCAGGACTGAGGACCACCTCAGGACACACCCGGGTTCTGACATCAGCGGGATGGGAGCTGTGGGACCCAGCAAGGGCCTGAGCACCAGGGAAGAAGAGGAGCTGCAGGAAAGTGCGAGGGGCTGGGGAAGGTGCGGGGAGGAAGGGGAGTGTGAAAGCAGTGAGGAAAGGAGAAAGCAAGAGGCCACGGAAGAAAAGATAGCAGGAGGAGACGGGAAATGAGGAGACAGAAAAGCTAGGAGAACCCTGGCCAAGGCTGGTGCTAGTTGAGGAAGAGAAGGAGGCAAGAGAGAAGGATCTGGCTGGACAGTAGCAGGCATTTCCTGACAAACTGTTGAGCAGTCCTACAGGGAAGAGGGCTTCCCAGAGGGCCCCAGGCAGGGGATTACCCACCATGACCCCTCAAAGGGCATGGACTGCATGTTGCCTTTGAGAGCTGACAGCACCTACTGTGAAGGAAAATTCTCTTGCTCTCTGCCTCAGTTTCTCTCTGCAAGACAGAGCTGTGGTTAGTGAGGATGGTGGGCAGGGGCTCTTCAACCTGAGCTGGGCTGGTGAGGTCAATGTGTGACCATTTCCAGGTGGGCCTTGGAGCCTGTAACTTCCCACCCCTGCCTTTATTCCAGAAAAATCAGGAAAAGGTCACTGGGGAAGAGGGGTAGAGGGCAAGAGCTAGCTGGGTGTTTCCAGGGAAAAACTGAACCTTCCATGGAACGGGTGGACAGTTGCCACTACCACTCGTCCCCCACTTCCTGCCCCCCGTGCCCCCCCACCCCTCTATTTTGTCTTCCTTCCCCTACTGGCAGAAGAAGCCCAACAAGTTCACAAACCTGGCTTCCTCCCCAGCTCCACCCTGAGCGCTGGACCTGGGTACCAACAGGTGATGTAAGTGCGTAAGTGTGAGAAAATATGTTTGTAAGAACATGTGTGCACATATACATGCATGTGAGGGTGCATGCGTGTGCATGAGTGTGCTGTATACATGTATAAATGTGGTAGAGTTATGAGTGTGTGGGAGTGTGTGTATGCATGACAGCTTGTGCAAGTGTGTTGTGAACTGTATTCATGCACACACACACACACACACACACACACACACATTGTTACAACTGACAGAGTCCAGGTGTTGGTAAAAACTGGACGGAGGGGTGGAGAGGCTGCTCAGTGGTTATAGCACTTGCCTGCAAAGCCTAACAACCCGGTTTTGATTCCCCACTACCCACATAAAGCCAGTTACACAAAGTGGCTCATGCATCTGCAATTCATTTGCAGTGGCTGGAGGTCCTGGCGTGCCTATTCTCTCCTTCCCTTTCTCTCATTCTCTCTCCCCATCCTTTCTATCTCTTGGCGTGCAAATAAATTAAATTTTAAAAAATGGAAACAAGGGCTGGAGAGATGGCTTAGCAGTTAAGCACTTGCCTGTGAAGCCAAAGGACACCAGTTCAAGGCTCCATTCCCCAGGACCCACATTAGCCAGATGAACAAGGGGGTGCATCCATCTGGAGTTCATTTGCAGTGGCTGAAGACCTGGAACACCCATTCTCTCTCTGTCATGCTCAAATAAATAAATATAAATAAGCAAAAATAAATGGAGGCAACCTGATCATGATCATGGTCATGGATGCCAAGGTTGGGACTGAAGCAGCTGCCTCACAGGGAAGAAGGCCTAAGGTGACCACCTGAGCCTAAGGATTTGTTGGTATTTTGAGCCTGGGGTTGTCTTGTTGAAGATCTTATTTTTTAAAATATTTTTAAAATTTATTTGCAAGCAGAGAGAGAGAAGACACACACACACACACACACACAGAGATAGAGATAGAGAGAGAGAGAGAGAGAGAATATGGGCACACCAGGGCCTCTAGCCACTGCAAACAAACTCCAGATGCATGTGTCACTTTGTGCATCTGGCTTTATATGAGGTAACAGGGAATCAAAATCCCAGTCATTGTCCCTTGCAGGCAAGCGCCTTAACTGCTGAGCAATCTCTCTAGCCTTTTATTTGTTTTTGTTTTTGTTCTTTTGAGACACGAACTTGCTATATTGCTCAGGCTGGTTTTGAACTCCTGGGCTCAAGCTGTCTTCCTGCCTGAGCCTCTTGAGTAGCTGGGGCTACAGATATGCGTCACTACACCCAGCTTGGAGCCTCTGTTTTGTCACCTGAGATATGAGAACAGCACTGGCGCTGCTTCCTGAGGAGGATGTCACAGGGAAGGCAGGACAGGAAGAGCAGGAACATGTCCCTTGACTCCTACTATTGCTCCTATCCTAACCCTCAAGGCAAATACTGTTATTGTCCCTCTGGAGGCTCTGGGGGATAAATTGGCACAGTGCTTGCAAATGGCCCTAGAGTCTGGAACCCAGATCTGACTGACTTCAAGTTATGACACAGTTTCAGGGCATCTTCCCCAACTCAAGGCCACACCAAGACCCCAGGGACTGTCAGAAGTCTCTTGCCTCCTTCCCTCCAGGACTCTGAAACTCAGCTCCTGGCTGCTAGGGAATTCTTCCTCCTCAGTCTAAAGGAGCAGAGGCCCTCACCTGAATATGAGCACTTTGTGCCAACCCAAAGCATCTCCACTTTTGCCTATCTGGCTCAACCTTTGTCATCAGTTTGGGGAGACTGAAGCCCCAGCATAGGGCTCAGGGTTGCAAAACACACGTGCAGAGCTGGGCTTTCAGCTTCCTGTCTGCAGGCCCAGACAGTGGGCTGTCCTTCCTCCCTCCAAACAGACCTAGTTCCCAGGCACTGTCAGCCAGATACTCCTCCCTTCCCCTATTTTCCGTGGGTCCCAAACCCACCAGTTTATTCTTGACCATGAGCACAAGCCACATTTCCCATGCGACCACTATTTCTTAGATCTGCCATTTCCCCATTTATGAAGCAGGCACTTCCCCATTTGTTCAGATCCATCCATCCAAACCTGCTTCACACTGCCCATGGCCATTTCCAAAACACAAGACCTCGTTGCAAACTCAATGGCCCTCTCTTTCCTGCATTTCTTATACTCCACAATAATAGGTAGGAATAAAGTAGATTTTGAAGAATAGGACATTCCTTGAACACTCAGCCCCTTCAAAAGAGTTTACATTCTTCCTGTTGGCCCAGTGCAAGTCAGCTGGCCCAATTTCAAAGGTTGTAATCTCTCAATTGCAGCTGAACAGGCAGCAGTTCACCCACAGATTTTCTTTTTTTTTTTTTTCTGTGCCATATCCCTCTGCTCACACCAGTCCATTTCTACGCAAACCCTGCACAACTTCTCAGGACATGGGCATAACAGCAAGCTTCTGACACAAACTGCTAGCCTAGTCCAGGCAAAGCTCTTTCTCACACTCATATGCCAAACCTCACAGTCCACAGTTCTTCCTGCATTCAGGTCTTTCAACTCTGACCATAAAAGTCCATCAAGCTGTACTTACAGCACTCAAAGGCATCTCTTAGACCAAGATTTTAAATCCTCCCACATTCCTCTTGAGAATTAGTTTCAAAAGGCCAAAGCCACACAGACAGGTGTCTAGCAGCAATGCCACTCTCTGTACCAACATTACTGTTGTAGTCAGGTTCTCATTTCTGGTAGAAATCATCTGACCAAGAGCAGCTTGTGGGAAAAAAGAGGTTTGTTTTGGCTTATAGACTCGAGGGAGAAGCTCCATGATGGCAGGGGAAATGACGGCATGAGCAGAGGGTGGACATCACCCTCTGGTCAACATAAGGTGGACCATATTAAGAGGAGAGTGTGCCAAACACTGGAAAGGGGAAATTGGTTATAACACCCATAAGCCCACCCCCAACAATACACTCCCTCCTGGAGGTGTTAATTCCCAAATCTCCATCAGCTGGGAACCTAGCATTCAGAACACCAAAGTTTATGGGGGACACCTGAATCAAACCACCACACCATAAGTTTGAGCTTTAGAGACCTTGACTTCAAACGAGTACAGCGCAAAAATAAAGGCTATGCTTTGGTCCATAGTATGTATTTGTCCAATAGCATACAGGCTCTCAACAGCCATTGTCCATCTGGCCCATAACAACTAATCCACACTAGGCCAATGGCTATTACTGCTGCCACTTGTCAAAGGTTGTAGTGAGCCATCATTATATCCATCACCAGGACCCGAACAGAGCAGCTTTGCTTTCTGGGCGTGGTGGAGAATGTGGGCTCCTCCAGTGCCCACATGACACACTTATTCTGGAGAGCTCTCAAGTGGTGGGGTACAGAACGTTCCATGGCAGGGGATTTTTTGGTTTCTTTGGTCCCCAGGCTGTCATCCTTCTCTCAACTATTGTGGGTATTGGCCAAGGACTGTGGTGGACCAACACGGCCTCATTCCCTGAACAGGTCTGGCAAGGTTCTCAGTGGTACTGAGGAGAGAGCAGACCTCTACATCCCATAATGTGATGGGTGTCACCCATGCTCTGGAGCTCCTCATGGGGTCCAGTAGAGGACGGTTTCTCTGGATAGAAATTTGCTCCCACCCTTCCCTGCCCCACCTATCTTCCTCTCTTACTGGGATCCTTAAACTCTCAACAAACCACTCGAGCAAGAATTCCAGGTTCTAGCAGGGCGTGGTGATGCACACCTTTAATCCCAGCACTCAGGAGGCAGAGGTAGGAGGATCACCATGAGTTTGAGGCCACCCTGAGACTCCAGTGAATTCCGGTTCAGCCTGGGCTAGAGTGAGACCCTACCTCAAAAAAACAAAAACAAAACAAAAAATAAGATTTTCAGGTTCTGCTTCTGGGAGAATATGCCCAGGATGCCCACAACATTCACCTAGAATGCTATCAGGACAAGGTGAGGGTGTGGCCCAGGCCTGGGAACACAGGAAGTCCTCTCAGAAGTGATTGGTGAATGGGGGTCTTGAAGATTGAATAAGAACTGTTTAGCTGTACTGTTTCTGCTCTAAGTCTTGACTGATTTAATTCCTGTTGGGGCGGGCGGCGGGTGGGGGGGGGGCATGTTAGACAAAAAGTGTCACAAGCAAAGGCCCTGGGTCAGGAAAGGGCAAGCAGATTCTAAGAAGGGAGTGAGCCTGCAGCTGGAGAGCAAGGCTAGGGGAGGGAGGCAGGAAGTGAGATGAGAAAGGAAGCTGGGGTCAGGGCAGAGTCCCTGTCACAGTTCTGTGAGCCAGGGTCTGGGAGGCCAGGCCTGTCTTGCATGCACACACATGGCCTCTGTTGGACTGTTATATTCAAGCAAAGACTCACAATCATCACTCCTTCCCTGGCAAGTAAAATGACAGCCATTTATTGTTCCTGCCCTGGGCCAAGCCCAAGCTGGGGCCATCCTATGTGGGCAGAGCCTAGAGGCTCCATTGGCTGGGCCCGAGTACAGTAGAACTCTCTGGGGAAGGAGTCATTGTGGCCCATAAATAGGTTAGGCGGTCAGGAAGCAGGAAATCCTGGAACACAATGAAGCCTGGTGTGCAGGGGTTTCCTCCAGGCCCGGGACCAGCCTGAGGATGCGTCTGGGCCCAAAAGCCTTATTGAAGCAACACTCCCTGATTGCTGACCACAGAAGCCCACTCTCCCCACAGCCCTCAGACACTCAGGGTCCAACCTCACTCGCCCTGAGGGCAGCTTGGAGTGGTCAGGAGAAATCAGGACGGGCAGTAGAATGCCAGGAGGATAGTAGCTGTTGGTGGGCTCCCAGCTGAGCCCTGGCACCAGGCAATGGTGGAAGCTGCCGGGGCAGTCGGGCTGGGCTGGGAAAGGGGGTGGCTGTCTCCAGGACCATTGGATACATCTGCCAGACCCTCCAACACCTCTGCTTTGGGCTTCCCAAGGGGCCTAATAAGCAACAGGGTTACGACCTGTACCCCAACCATGGATATAGGATGTGAACCTTCATTAGAGGACTAGGCAGTCTGAAAATGCATGTTCCAGAAGAATCTTATTTAATAAGAAAAACAAATAACAAAACCTCACATTGTTAAAGATCCCAATGCTAACAATGTATGTAGACATAGTGGTGTGAACTAAGTGTTACCACACAGACTAGCCAGATAGGGGACCACAAAACATCAGTTTCATAAGATTGCCAGGGACTTTGATTTTCTGTTTTTCTACAGGGAACTTTGTAATCATTAAAAACAAAACCATCCAAATCCTAAAATAATATTTTTGGGAGATAGGGAGGAGGAGTTCTGAGGTAGGGTCTCACTCTAGTCCAGTCTGACCTGAAGCTCACTTTGCAGTCTCAGGCTGTCCTCGAACTCTCAGTGATCCTCCCACCTCTGCCTCCTGAGTGCTGGCATCGAAAGCATGTGCCATGTGCCACCACGCTTGGCTCAATACCAGTATTTTTCTTTGTCTTTTCTTTCTTTCTCTCTCTCTCTCTCTCTCTCTCTCTTTCTTTTTTTTAGATTTTCAAGGTAGGGTCTCACTCTAGTGCAGGCTGACCTGGAATTCACTATGGAGTCTCAGGGTGGCCTCGAACTCACAGCAATCCTTCTACCTCTGTCTCCCCAGTGCTGGGATTAAAGGCGTGCGCCACCACGCCCAACTTTTTTCTTTTCTTTTTAAAGGACAGTGTTTATCATGAGCTTTTAAGTAAGTGAGAAAATATTGGTAGAATGCGGTGGGGAAAACAGAATACCAACGTATGTACATTATATGTAAAGGATGAGATCCCAGGGCAGGAGGGACAGGAAGGAAGTGCTGATGTCACACGGTCCTGCTCACCTGCAGCACAGGGCGCTCCCCACACCACGGACACCAAGCAGCACTCATAGACATCTTTGGCAAGTCCATGTGCACAAGGCAAGGCAGAGTCTGATTGTAAGTTGCACTTGAGCATTGCACTAAGCCTGTTTTCCCAACACTAGGACGAAAGAATTTTATTATCTGGGAAAGGAGAAAGAATTATACAGTGAACATTGCCAGCCCACCACATAGGCTCCATTAATGTTTCACTAGATTTCCTTTAGCATGCATATACACATCTATTAAGGCTTATTTTTTTTTTTCCAGGTAGGGTCTTACTCTAGCCTAGGCTGACCTGGAAGTCATTCTGCAGTCCCAGGCTGGCCTCAGCCTCACAGCAGTCCTCCTATCTCTGCCCCTCTAGTGCTGAGATTAAAGGTCTGTGCCACCACGCCCAAATTTTAAGTCCTATTTTTTTTTGTACATTTCAAAGTAAGTTGCAGACTTCTGTACACTATACCCCTAAATAGCAGCTCACCTCATTAACCTGAGGTCAATATTGGTTTGTTTTTGTCTCCTCCTGGGTAACCTTATATAGAGTAATACGATAATTGTAAATGCCTCGTTTGATTAGTTATGATAAATGAATATGCCTATGTACCCCGGTCTCCTACTATGGTCTAGAACCCTCCCCACCCCCGAAAACTCCCTCCTGTTCCTGCCAATCTCTATACTCCCAGCCCCAGAGGCTGACGCAGGTTAACTTCACCATCTGGAATTTCTTATGAGATCACATCGTTTGCATACGATTATGTTTAGTTCCTTTTTCCTTTTCTTTTTTATTTTTTGAAGTGGGGACTCATTCTAGCCCAAGTTGACCTTGAACTCACAGCAATCCTCTTACCTCTGCCTTCCAAGTGCTGGGATTAAAGATGTGTCACCACACCCAGCAACTTGACTTCTTTCATTCACCACAATATTTGTGACATTGCAACAGTCAGCTAGTTTTTGTTGTTGAATAGTGTTCCGTTACCTGGGTACACAGCTTGTGGGTCCTGTTGATGATCACCTGCGCTGTCTGTGTTTTTCTTATGAACACAGTTCCTGTGAATGCTCCTGGACGAGTACTGTTGTGAGTTCACGCTTTTATTTCTTTTTCCTTTTTTAGATTTCATTTTTATGGGTGAGAGAGAGAGAGAATTGGCACCCCAGGGCTTCCATCCACACTGCAATGGAACTCCAGATGCATGTGTCATCTTCTGTTTGCATGTGACCTTGTACATTTCTATCACCTTGGGTATCTGGCTTATGTGGGATCTGGAGAGTGGAACATGGGTCCTCAGCCTTGGCAGGCAAGCACCTTAACTGCTAAGCCATCTCTCCAGCCCTCATGCTTTCATTTCTGATGAAAAGCTTTTATGATTTGAGACATATTATTAAGAAAAAACATGAACATTTTCCCCCTAAGAATGCAATTGAGTCAGCCTCTTTTCATATTTATTAGGCACTTGAATTTCTTTCTTCTGGCCTTTTTTGTTTGTTCGTTTGTTGAAGCTCTTTGATTATTAGTGATGGATTCAAAAAGAAAAAGGGAAGAAAATCAAAGCCTAATTTCTGACCTAAAATTGCTCCTGCTTTAGGAAGGTAGATAGACCGGGCCTTGAGGGAGCCTGGATGTGGCTGCTTCCCCGCCTTCTTTCATGGCTTTGTTTATTTAGACTATAGTCTGATCTCCTCACTCCGCCCAAAGTCTCCCGCTCCGCTCACTCAAGGATCTGTATCCTCTCCTGCGGTCTGTGCCCTGCAGCCTTGTTTATTTTTTTTAAATTTTTTTATTTTTTTGATTTTCTAGGTAGAGTCTCACTCTAGCCCAGGCTGACTGGAATTCACTATGTAAACTCAGGCTGGCTCACAGTGATCCTGCTACCTCAGTCTCCCAAATGGGCTAGAGTGAGATACTACCTCAAAAAACCATAATAAAAAAATAAAAAATACAAATCCGGGTGTGATGGCTCATGCCTTTAATCCCAGCACTCGGGAGGCAGAGGTAGGAGGATCGCTGGGAGTTCGAGCCCAACCTGAGACTACATAGTGAATTCCAGGTCAGCCTGAGTTCAGGTGAGACCCTACCTCGGAAAAAAACCAGCAAAACAAAACAAAGAAAAAAACATAAAAAAAAATTTATCTTCTCGGAAAAGCCTCAAACCACATTTTCTAAATGAGGCACAGGTGAGAATCTGAGTACAATCCATCTTGCCGTGAAGTTTCTCTTCACCTGTGGACCTGAGAAACTAGAAAAAGACTTACATGTTTCTGGGCTGGGAGATGGCCGCAACCCAGAACAGCTAAGGTGCTTGCCGGCAAAGCCTAAGGGTCCAGGTTGGACTCCCCAGAACCCACGTAATCCCGCTGCGCATGGTGGAGCACGCATCTGGGGGTTGCTCGCAGTCGCTAGAGGCCTGGCATGCCCATTCTCTCCCTCTCTCCCCGCCCTCCAGTTCTAACAAAAAGGAGGAAGAAACTAATAAAATATTTTTTTTAAAAAAGAGTTACTTGCTTCTAAAATACTATGGTGGGAAGGCATGGGACAGGTAATTCCCATTCAAAAAAGATTATAAGGGCTGGGGAGATGATTCACTGGTTAAAGGCACTTGCTTGCAAAGCCTGCTGGCCTGGGTTGAATTCTCTAGCACCCATGTAAAAGCCAGATGCACAATGTGGCACATGGGTCTGGAATTAGTTTGCAGTGGCAAAAGACCCTGGCATTTCCCTCCTCCCTGAAATAAGTAAAAATATAAAATAAATATATAAATAAACAAAGCTTCAGGCTGGAGAGATGGCTCAGCAGTTAAGGGTACTTACTTTCAAAGCCTGAAGGCTTGGGTTCGATTCCCCAGTATACGTGTCAGGAGTTTGTGGTGGAACTAGGTGCTGTCACATCCATTCACACCCCCCCCCCGCTTATAAATAAATAAAATTTAAGAACAATTCATTGCTGGGTGTGGTGGTGCATGCCTTTAGTCCCAGCACTCAGGAATCAGATATAGAAGGATCTCCATGAGTTTAAGGACTCAAGAGTGCTGGGACTAAAGGCATGCACCACCATGCCTGACCTTCAAATTGCTTTATCACATCAAAAAGCAAGGTCAGAGCTGGACATAGCAGCACAAACCTTTCATTCCAGCACTCGGGAGGCTGAGGTAGGAGAATCGTAATCAGTTTGAGGCCATCATGGGCTAGAGGAAGCCTTGCCTGAAAGACAAAACAAGGGCTACAGAGATGCCTTCTCAGGACTTGCCTGCAATGCCTGCTGGTTTGGGTTCAATTCCACAGTACTCATGTAAAGCCAGATGCACAAAGTGGCGCATGTACCTGGAGTTTGCCTGGCACACCCTTTTCCCCCACTGCTCACAAATAAATTAATAAAAATATTTTTAAAAAAGCAAGGCCGTATATTTTTCACCATTCACAGGACTGTCAATGTTCTGAAATGCATAAAGTTCCTTGCCTTAATTTGAGCTTGCTATAATTTAAGCTTCATTTGGAAGACTGTTATTATTTGAAACAATGTATTGATAACTTGGGTTTTACCTTGAAGAAACACGTTTAACTCAGATAGTTAAATTAATAAAGCCATTGAAAGTACTAAGTCTCGGGAGGGCATTACCATGGGATATTTTTTATAATCATGGAAAATGTTAATAAAAATTGTGAAAAGAAAAAAAAAAAAAAGAAAAAGATAAAAAGAAAACTTCAGACTGAGAAGAGGCAGGTGAGAGGAAGCATGTGGTCCAAGCAGAGAGAACCATTTTCTAGAATGTTTTTACAATCATCCTGCTAAAACCAGAAATTGATATCTAGCTCTTTTGAGATATAGTTCTCAAACGTTTTGTTTACAATGCAAAAGGTTTTATGCATTGCAACAAAGCATGTTGTGGAATTTCCATAAGTAAAATCATGCAAAGAGATGTTCACAAAAAATTTATCTTTAGCCAGGTGTGGTGACTTATGCCTTTAATCCCAGCACTTGGGAGGTAGAGATAGCAGGATCACTGTGAGTTCAAGACCAGCCTGAAACTACAGAGTGGGTCCAGGTCAGCCTGGGATAAAAGACTCTACTTCAAAAATACAAAAAAAAAAACAACACCTTGTTTTTATTTTGCCATCTCCACACAATATTCATTGGTAGAAAAGTGGTCAAAAGAGACTTAACATAAGTTAAAATTTTCCAATTCATAGATATGTTTGCCTATTAGTATATGCGTGCCACAAAATTCAAACAGATGTTTTCATATATTATAAAATAATTCATTGTATATTTTCTTTAGAATTGATTGAAGACCACACCAGACAGTCTCTCCAGTAAGGAACTCTATTTCATAGGTGATACTAGGCTCTGAGTAGAAATAAACTTGGTGAAAATAAGCCTGAAAAAAAAAAAAGAAAGTACTAAGTCTCGCCAGGTGTGGTGGCACGTGCCTTTGATCCCAGCAATTGGGAGGCAGAGGTAGGAGGATCACCATGAGTTCAAGGCCACCCTGAGACTACATAGTGAATTCCAGGTCAGCCTGGGCTACAGCAAGATCCTACCCCAGAAAAAAACAAAAAAACAAAACAAACAAACAAAAAAAAAAGTGCTATGTTTATAAGCCAGTTTTCATCAAGTTCTGGCACAAGTTTTGTTTTTTGATAAAATGACTTGATAACATATCACAAACCATAAAATCTTTTCAATATTTGTTCTTGACTTAGCCATTTAGTTCCAAAAAGTAAAGGATGTTGTATAACAGCATTAACCCTTTTTTTTTTTTCATGATCCTCCTACTTCTACCTCCCAGGTGCTGAGATTAAAGGTGTGAGCCCGGGCTGGAGAGATGGCTTAGCGGTTAAGCGCTTGCCTGTGAAGCCTAAGGACCCCGGTTCGAGGCTCGGTTCCCCAGGTCCCACGTTAGCCAGATGCACAAGGGGGCGCACGCGTCTGGAGTTCGTTTGCAGAGGCTGGAAGCCCTGGCGCGCCCATTCTCTCTCTCTCCCTCTATCTGTCTTTCTCTCTGTGTCTGTCGCTCTCAAATAAATAAATAAATAATTAAAAATAAAGGCGTGAGCCCATCAGCATTAACACTTTTAAAGAATTCCTGAGACCAGTGATATGTTGATTCCTTGGCCCTTACGCAATTCAGTGTCTTGATGATTTGAATGATGTTATCCATTTTTAATAAATTTTCTTCTTCTTGTGAACCAATTAGTTTATTGGGGTTACTTATAGAGCAGGGTGAGGGGTTGCTTACAGGAGCAATCGATAACTCAAACTCAGCCACCCCATGAGACGTCTCATCCCATCCTGAATGATGACCCCCCCCCCCCGCCCCCGTAACTGCTTCCACTCAAAGGCAGCTGCAACACCAGCAAGCCCGCCTCAGCAGAGGTGGGGATTCATGGAAGCTGAGTCTCTGGGGCACACTGCACCACTTTCAGGTAGCTCCACTGGAGAGTCCTTTGAGCACACTACATCATTGGCAGAGCATAAATTTTCTTGATGTACTATGCAATGATACTTCATTAACGAGTTTGGGGCAGCAATTGCATCACTTTCTATGAATTTTACGAGTCCCTCTCTTTGACCTGCCATCACTGTCACTTGGGTACCATCAGTAACTAAACAAGATACATTGATGATGGACAAAGAAAATTGCTTTAACAAGTTCTTTACTGGTTTGTATAAATTTCTTGAGCTATGTCTTTTAAAAAAAATATTTAGTTATTTGAGCTGGTTGTGGTGGTGCACGCCTTTAATCCCACCACTTGGGAGGCAGAGGTAGGAGGATCACCATGAGTTCGAGGCCACCTTGAGACTACATAGTGAATTCCAGGTCGGCCTGGGCTAGAGTGAGACCCTACCTCAAAATATATATATATAGTTATTTGAGAGAGAGAGAGAAATTGAGAGAGAGAGAATGGGCATGCAAGGGCCTCTAGCCACTACAAAGGAACTCCAGATACATACACCACCTTGGCTTATGTGGGTACTGGGGAATTGAACCCTGGTTGTCAGACTTTACATGCAAGCGCCTTTAACCACTGAGCCATCTCTCCAGCCCTAGTTATGTCTTTTAATGACACTAATGAAGCTGTTTCTTCAGTGGCCTCATATTCATCATCAATACCTCTAAAAAAATGGAAAAGTATGAAGGTTGGGGAGGTAGCTCAAGGGTTAATGGCACTTACTTGCAAAGCATGGGTTTAATTTCCCAGTACCCACATAAAGCCAGATACACAATGTGGTACATGTGTCTGCAGTTTGTTTATAGCTGTAAGAGGCCCTTGTGGACCCATTTTTTTCTCTCTCAAATAAATAAAATAAAATATTAAGCCGGGCATGGTGGCGCACGCCTTTAATCCCAGCACTTGGGAGGCAGAGGTAGGAGGATTGCCATGAGTTCAAGGCCACCCTGAGATGACAGAGTTAATTCCAGGTCAGCCTGGACCAGAGTGAGACCCTATCTCAAAAAAAAAAAAAAAAAAAAAACCAAAAAAAAATAAATAAATAAAATAAAATATTAAAAATAGCAAGTTGAGCTGTAATTGAAACATCAGTGCCAAAGCATAAATTTTTGTATGTGTATATGTGTGGTGTGAACTCATGTGTGTATGTGTCTTTGTGCATGTGTGGGAGGAGGTGAGCATGCACGGGTGTGTGCATGCATGGAGAGGCCAGAGATCAATGGTAGGCATCTTCCTCAATCACCGTCTACCTTAGTTTTTTTTTTTTATTAAGTTTTTTTATTTATTTGCAAGCAGAGACAGAGGAAGAGAGAGAATGAGAATGGGCATGCCAGGGTCTCTAGCTGCTGCACATGACCTTCAGATGCTTGTCCACCTTGTGCATCTGGCTTTATGTGGGAATTGGGAATCAAACCCGGGTTGTTAGGCTTTGCAGGCAAGTACTTTAACCACTGAGTCATCTCTCTAGTCCTCTCCACCTTATTTTTTGAGGCAGGATCTTTCATAGAATCCAGAGCTCACTGATTCAGCTAGACTAGCTGGTGAGTGAGCTCCAGGAGTCTTCTTTCTTTCATTTCCCTATGAGCATCCCCAGAGATCCTCCCACCCGAGCTGGCCTTGCTGTTACTGTGTAGCATCCTTCTTGTTGCTGTATGAAACACATGAGCAGCAGAAGAAAATGGTTTGTTCCTGCCGTACAGTCTTGAGGGGCACTTTTATTATGATGGGGAAGGCATGGCAGGAACCGACAGCTGGGTGTCACATTGTCACATCAGCAGAGAAAAGCTGAGAGAATGAGCTTGCTGAGTGTGGCAAGTGGGACTGCACTATAAAACCCCCAAGGCCTGCCTCAAGTGACATACCTCCTCGAGCAAGGCTCTACTTCCCAAAGTCTCCACTTGCTAGAGATTAAATATGAGGATTAATCACAAACACATGAGACTATGGGGGACAGTTTGCATTTAAACCTCCACAATGGTAATAAAAATCATGGAGAAGAGCCAGGTTTAGTGGTGCACACCTTCAATCCCAGCACTTGGGAGGCAGAGGTAGGAGGATCGCCGTGAGTTCAAGACCACTCTGAGAGTACAGTGTGAATCCAGGTCAGCCTGAGCTACAGTGAGACCCTACCACAGAAAAACAAAAGACTAACCATCACACCACTCTTCATGTATTTCTTGCCATGGATTTAGGGGGTCCTTGGCTAATCTAGAGTGATCTCATGTTGAGACTCTTCATGTAAGAACACCTTCAAAAGCCCTTTAATAAGTGAGGTTTGGGACAGTGGGGTGTTGAAATATCTCTGCACTGCTGTCATCCAACCCTCTACTCTTTCTTTTGTAAAATATTTTTTTTTTGTTTGCAAGTAGAGAAAGAGAAAGACAGAGAGAGAGAACGGGCACACCAGCACCTGTAGCCACTGCAAACGAACTCCAGATGCACGTGTCACTTTGTGCATCTGGCTTTCTGTGGGTACTGAGGACTTGAGCCCAGGTTGTTAGTTAGGCTTTGCAGGCAAGCTCCATAACTGCTGAGCCATATCTCCAGTCCCTCTCTACTCTTTCTAATCTTCTTTAGGCCTTTCCTCAGATATTATCTTTCAGCAAAGACATTTCTTGGCCTCATCACTTGAAAGCACAGCCATCTCCTACTCTAGCTCTCTTTACCCTCATCCCTTGATAGCACTTCCTCTCAGCTAATGTGCGTACGTGATTCATTTATGGATGTTTCTTGTCTGTTCCTCTACCAGAAGATAAGCTCCATGAAGACAGACCTTTGACTGCACTGTTCTCCATGAATTCCCAACGGAACGGTGCTAGAATGATGGGAGACCTGGCTCAATAACCAAAAGCTCAGAGGACCAGTGAGCCTCTGCCCCCCATGCTCTTCACAGAGAAGGACACAACAGGCCTGGAGAGACGGCTTAGCAGTTAAGGCACTTGCCTGAGAAGCCTAAGGACCCAGGTTTGATTTCCCAGCACCCATGTAAGCCAGATGCACAAGGTGATGCATGTGTCTGGAGTTCATTTACAATGGTTACAGGTCCTGGCACATCCATTCTCTCTAATTATCTACCCCTTTCTCTCTCTTAAATAAATAAATTAATTTAAAAAGTTTATTTATTTACTTGAGAGAGAGCGAGAAAGAGAAAGGGAGAGACAGATAGAGAATGGGCATGCCAGGGCCTCCTGCTGCTACGAACTCCAGATGCATGTGCCACCTTGTGCAATTGGCTTATGTGGGTCCTGGGGAATCAAACCTGGGTCCTTGGGCTTCACAGGCAAGTGCCTTAACCACTAAGCCATCTCTTCAGCCCCATGAAATATATATATTTCTTTAAAGGACAAAACAGCACAGTAGGAGCCGGGGAAAAGGAACAAGTCGTTCTATTGAGGTCTTGTCCAGACACGCTTCACAACGTGGCTATGCTTGTGTTGGGCCAGGTGGGGGTGGGAAGGTGTGGGGAACAGGACTAGGACGGAGAAGGAGCTGGTAGGCAGCGCAGTAGGGTGGACAGCGAGGCCACGAAGCAGAGAGGCAGGTATACTGGAGGAGAACACCCTGTTTCAGGGCCTCGAAACCCAGTTTTATGACTCCTCCCAAATGTGTGGACAATCAAAGAGCCCCAGTTATGCTCAGTGATTACAACTTTTGAGGTGCCTTGGGACACTGGTTGGTTCCTGGTTCTATTGGTTATAAGCATTAGAAGTCCAACTGAAGCTGGCTTTAGTAAAAAGGTCAGTTGTTGGCCAGGTTATCTGAACAGTGCTGAAGCAAAACCCACTTTACACCCAGGTGTATCCAGGACTCAGAGACACTAGTAACTGGGCTTATGTGTCTGCAGGTTTTCCTGTGAAATGGTTCTTAGCGGGCCCTACCCCCAACACATACCTCAGAATGGCAAGATGCCATTTAGTAGTAGCTTGAGACCCACGAGCCCACCAGAAAAGGAGCTGTGCCTTCCCATTGGTGGCTGGATACATTTGAGATTCAGGATTGGATTATATAATCGCCTATGAGCCAATCGCTAAGGCCCACAAGTTAGCATCTGCTGACTGGCAAGGCCTGGATCCTAGCCCTAGATCTGAGGGGGCGGGGACAATGGTGGTGATTGAGACCTTGGCATGGCTGTGATTTCCTCAAGGAAAGCCTAGATGCTGATTTCAGAAGGTATGGATGGAAAAGGCTATAACAGGACAGCAGGACACAGTGAGACAGATGCTGGTCCAGTCCTGAGGCTCGCATGAAATGAGCTTCTCGAATAGTCTTCTTGGACTCTCAGTCTCCTGTCCCTCCAGAAGACAGGGCCATCAGGCTTGGCAGAGCTGTCAGGCCCTTCACCTGTCCTATCTAGATTTGGTGGCCCAACTTCCAGATGCTGACTCCTGCATTTCTCTCTGAAGGATTTCCTGTGCCCTCCACAGGAGCAGGCTCTGCCCATGCCGTAGCTAGAGGAACCAGGAAATGAGAGCTAAGCTCTGGCAGCTGATGGCATGACCTGGAAGTGGAGGGCCCCACTGGCTCACCTTCCGGGGTGTACCAGCAGTACAGTTACCCACAGTGGTAAGCTGGGTAACGTGCCCTGTGTTTTCTGTTAGTCCCTCTCTTGTGGCTCCAGGACTCCTGCCCTGGCTTTCCTGAATCACCAGCAGGATGTCCACCGGAATCCCTGCCTCATGGGCTCCTTCTAGGGAGACCCAGACTGCAGCATAGAGTGACAGCTGCTCTATGGATTTTCACAAAGTGACTCATCGGCCTTGAGTCCTGTTGAGACATATGCAACTATGTGAAAGGGAGCCCAAAACGTTCCAAACCTGGAGCACAGCTGTTTGGGAAAATCTTTCTGGGAACCTCTGTGGAGGGTGGCAGGGTAGAGATGACTGAATGGAGAGGCACCTTAAGCAGGGCTTTGTTGGGGGTGGGGGAGAAGGGCTCTGGCTTAGAACTAACAGCAGAGATTGCCTCCCCCTCCTCTCAGAGCCCAGGGAGGCTAGAAGGGCACATTCCCCCACGAAAGCATTCACTCCCACAGTGCAATGGTGCACTCAGAGCAAACAGGCTCTCTCCACACTGTGCACCGGTGGCAATGGGAAATGGGGCTCACTTTATGGAAATAGTTGGGTGACTTTAACATGACATCACATATGACCCAGCAATTTAATTTCTGATATATACCTGAGAGAACTGGAAGCTGAGGTTCAGATATACTTGTACACCAGTGTTCTTAAGGACTGTTATTTGCAGTAGCCAAAGTGGAAACAATCCATGTTCTTTTTTTTTTTTTTTTTTTTTTTTTAATTTGAGAGCAACAGACACAGAGAGAAAGACAGATAGAGGAAGAGAGAGAGAATGGGCGCGCCAGGGCTTCCAGCCTCTGCAAACGAACTCCAGACGCGTGCGCCCCCTTGTGCATCTGGCTAACGTGGGACCTGGGGAACCGAGCCTCGAACCGGGGTCCTTAGGCTTCACAGGCAAGCGCTTAACCGCTAAGCCATCTCTCCAGCCCCAATCCATGTTCTTTAACTGATGAATGGATAAACAAAATGTCGTATATCCATACAATGGAATATCATTCAGCTTTTTTTTTTTTTTTTTTTTGAGGTAGTCTCACTCTAGCTCAGGCTGATCTGGAATTTACTATGTAGTCTCAGGGTGACCTTGAACTCACAGTTATCCTCCTACCTCTGACTCCCAAGTGCTGGGATTAAAGGCGTGCGCCACCACTCCTGGCTTTCATTCAGCCTTGAAAAGGAAGGAAATTAGCTGGATGTGGTGGTGCACGCCTTTAATCCCAGCACTTGGGAGGCAGAGGAAGGAGGATCTTCATGAGTTTGAGACCAGCCTGAGACTACATAGTGAATTCCAGGTCAGCCTGGCCTACAGCAATATCCTACCTTGAAAAAAAAATGAAGGAAACTCTTACATATACTACAACAGGGATGGACCCAGGGAACATTTTGTTAACTGAAATAATCCAATCACAAGAGAAATACTGTGTGATTTCACTTAAATAATGAACCTGGAACAATAATTGATATTTATAAAGAAAGAAATTAGCATGGTGGTTGCCAGGGAATATGAGGGAAAGGGAGGTATTGTTTAATGAATACAGAGTGTCCATTCTGTAGATGGATGTTGGTGATGAGTGTGTAAAATGAGTGTATTCACACTGCATCCTCAAAAAAGCTCAAATGGGGCTGGAGAGATGGCTTAATGGTTAAGGCACATGCCTGCAAAGCCTAAGGACCCAGGTTCAATTCTCCAGGTCCCACATAAGCCACATGCACATGGTGGCGCATGTGTTTGGAGTTCGTTTGCAGTGACTGGAGGTCCTGGCACACCCACTCTCACTCTCTCTCTCGCTCTGTCTCAAATAAATAAATAAATAAATAAAATAGATAAATAAAAATGTTTAAAACTATGAAAAAAGTTTAGATGATGGCTGGGAATATAGCTTAATGGTAGACTGCTTGCCTGGCAAGGCTTGAGTTCAATCCCTACAACTGCATATAGAGAACATAATGTTGCTGGGTGTGGTGGCGTGTGCCTTAAATCCCTGCACTCGGGAGGCCAAGGTAGGAGAAACACTGTGAATTCAAGCCAGCCTGAAACTACATAGTGAATTCCAGGTCACCCTGAGTGTTGCAGTCTGGTTCACATTGGTAGAAATCACCCAACCAAGAGCAGCTTCTGGGAAAAAGAGATTTATTTTGGCTTACAGGCTCGAGGGGAAGCTCCACGATAGCAGGGGAAAACGATGGCATGAGCAGAGGGTGGACATCACCCCTGGCCAACATAAGGTGGACCACAGCAACAGGAGAGTGTGCCAAACACTGGCCAGGGGACACTGGCTATAATACCCATAAGCCCGCCCCCAACAATACACTCCCTCCAGGAGGCATTAATTCCCAAATCTCCATCAGCTGGGCACCTAGCATTCAAAACACCTAAGTTTATGGGGGACACCTGAATCAAACCACCACACTGAGCTAGAGTGAAATCCTACCTCAGCCCCACCCCAAATAATAATGTATTAATTTGAAGCAAAGCAGCCTTAGGAATGTAGTTTTGTCTCTCTGTCATACTTCAGTAAAAAAATTATGACCTGTTTCTTTTTTTCCCCCCTTTGGGGAATGCTGGCCTTGAATTTGCAATCTTCCTGCCTCAGACTCCCAAACACAGGGTTTACAAGCATGCACCACCATGTCTAGCAACTTGTAACTTAAAAATTTTTTAAATTTATTTTAGAGAGAGATGGGGATGCGGAAAGAATGGGTATACCAGATCCTTCAGCCACTGTAAACAAACTCCAGATGCATATGCCACTTTGCGCATCTGTCTTACAAGGGTCATGAGGAATTGAACCTGGGTCCTTTGGCTTTGCAGGCAGGTGCCTTAACCACTAACTCATTTCTCCAGCTCATATTGTAACTTTTAAAGTTTGTGTGTGTGTGTGTGTCTGTGTGTGTGTGTGTGTGTGCACACATGCACACAACGCCAGTGTCTCTTGCTACTGCAAGCAAGAATAATATAACTTTTTGCATCAGGCTTATGTGGGTAGCTTAGGAATTGAACCCAGGCTGTCATGATTTGCAAGCAAGGACCTTAAACCACTGAGCCATGACCCCAGCCCCCAACTTGTAACTTCTAATAGACTTTCTATGACTATGCCTACGCCAGAGTTCATGCGATGTTTACACTTTCATGTGTGATTTAGTTCACTTAGCAAGATGTTTTCAGGGTTTACCCATGTTATGGATGCTTTACATCCCTAGAAAAGGAATCCCAGTGCTTGAGAGATGGCTTAGCAGTTATGGCACTTGCTTGTGGTGCCTGTGGACTTATGCTTAACTCCCCAAACCCACGTAAACCAGGTGCACATGGCACATGCCTCTGGAGTTTGTTGGCAGTGGCTAAAGGTCCTGGCACACTCATATTCTCTCTCTTCATATATATATATTATATATAAAATCTGTCTCTAATAAAATAAATGAATTAACAATTTTAAAAAGAAAAAGAGCTAAGCGTGGTGGTGCATGCTTTAATCCCAGCACTCGGGAGGCAGAGGTGGGAGGATTGCTGTGAGTTCGAGGCCACCCTGAGACTACACAGTGAAATCCAGGTCAGCCTGAGCTAGAGTGAGACCCTACCTCAAAAAAACAAAGAAAAAGAATCCCAGGATCTTCCCTCTGTGGTTTCATCTTGCTTCTTCTCGTGATCCATAATGCCAGCTGAACTGTCAGTACAATGCAATCAAACTGACTGATGGGCAGATGATTCTGCCACTTTTCTAAGTCTTTGAACTGCACCGTCAGATCTAGGGCTGAACACACTTGTTTATCCTGCCTGTGAGAGTCACAAAAACAATTTTCTCAGCTTTGTTTTCATCAGTGATTTCTGTTTTTTTTTTTTAATTTGTTTATTTATTTGAGAGAGAAAGAGGCAGAGAGAGAGGGAATGGGAGCACCAGGGTCTCTAGCTGCTGCAAATAAACTCCAGATGCATGTACCATTTGTTCATCTGGTTTTATGTGGCTACTGGGAAATCAAGCCCAGGTCCCTAGACGTCTCAGGCAAATGTCTTAATGGCTGAACCATTTCTCCAGCCCTTATCAATGATTTCAAATTCACCAATGTAACCATGCTTCCTTGTCACAGTCAGAAACTGGACAATGACTTTGGAGCATGGCCTAAAAAGGACCTGGTGTTTGCCTCTCTTTGCAGCATCATTTATGTTCAGAAGTATCTAGCAGGCCCTTCATGAGTACCATGATGGGGCAAAGAAAGATGGTGGAAAAAAACAATTTGAATCTTAAATACACCCTAAAGGACCATGTGTTAAAGGCTTGGTTGCCTGTCTATGTAGTTAATGGTAGTGTCTCCCTCTCTCCCTCTTCCTCTCTCTCCCTGCTTGCTGGCTATCATGCATAGGGCTTTCCATGGCTGAAACCAGGAGCCTTAGTGTCACTGTCTCCCACTTCTTAGAGAAATCTTATTTTTAAATATTTTTTATTTATTTGGAAGCAGAAAGAGAGAGAGAATATAGGCATGCCAGGGCCTCTAGCCACTGCAAACAAACTCCAGATACATGTGCCACTTTGTGCATCTGGCTTTACATGGGTACTGGGGAATCAAACTCAGGTCCTTAGCCTTTGCAAGCAAACACCATAACTGCTAAGCCATCTCTTCAGTCCTCCTCATTTTTTTTTCCAAAAATTGTATTTATTTATTTGAGAAAGAGAGAGAGAAGGGGAGAGAGAGAGGCAGAGGCATATATAGAGAGAGTATGGGTGCACTAAGACCTCCAGCCACTGCCAACAAACTCCAGGCGCATGTGCCACCTTGTGCATCTGGGGACTCGAACCTGGGTCCTCAGGCTTTGCAGGCAAGCACCTTAACCTCTAAGCCATCTCTCCAGTCCCCTTCTCACTTCTTTTAGAGGGTTGCAAAGTCATGTTCTCCTTTCTCATGTTCTGCTTGTGGGGGCCTCTGGGTGCCCCCAGACTAAAGGTTATCTCAGGTGAGGGGCTCTGCACCAGGAGCCTGAAAAGTAACTCAAAAAGCTTACGAGAGCCAAGAAGTTGCTGTGTGATGGCTCATTTCCACTTGCACCGCCTCATTCCGGCTTCCTTTGCGTGTGTGTTTGAGATTCTCTACGTGAAGCTGCCGTTTGTTCATTTTCAGTACCGTGGAGTATTTCTTTGTAGGCATATATACCACAATGTAACCATTCTCCCATTGATGGACCCTTTGTTTACAACCCTTGGCTCTTCCAAATGGTAGTTCTCCAGTCAGTGCTTGTCTTCTCATGAATGCGTGTCTGAAGTTTGTGGAATAAAGCTCCTGGGCATGTGGCATGAGTTTAATTTGGACAGATGATGCCAAGCGGCTCTCCAGTGTGGTACAATTTCTTTGTTGCTTTGTTGTGTTTTGTTTTCTTAGTGAGTTGAGGATGGGCCCCAGGGTCTTGTGTGCTAAGCAAACGCTCTGCCGCTGAGCTATGGCCGCAGTGCTCCAAGTCACACAACTTCTCATCACTAGGGTGTGAGGTGGGGTTGTGCCCCGTCCATAACTTGGTATTGTCGTCTTTGCACTTCAGCCATCCTGGTGGGCCAGTGGTGTCTTCATTTACCTTTGCCTGACAGCGAATCTTCAAAATAGAGAGTGTTTTCATCTGTTTACTAGCCAAGGGGATATCCTTTTAAAATGAAGTACTGGCCAAGTTTTTCTATTCATATTTTCCATGCTCATCTGGTTTTCTTATTGTTTTGCAGAAGTTCCTCACATATTTGGGTGGAAGGCTTCTGTCTGGACGGTCACACTCTCTGTTCTATCTCTTATGGAATCTGGGGAGCGGAGGCTCCTGGAGGAGGCACCCTTTCTCAAGGAGTCTTCAAAGGTGTGTTTACAGTGCTGTTAAACACTTGCAATTGTGAAGTCACATCCCCAGGGAAATTACTAAATCTGCATTAAATACCTTCTCTCCTCCCCCACCCCCCAAGGAGTTCTGTTGGGTGCCTGCCCACCAACATCCAAAATTAGAATTCACTGAGGTCATTTCAGGCTATTGTGTCTTCCCCAAATAGTATTTCCTTGTTTAAAATACAGGAATCAGAAAGCATCAGGTAATGGCAGAGCCTGTATCAGAACGTGTACATATCAGGGATACCCTCTTTTCCAAGGATTCTTTTTTTTTTATTGAAAGGGATGGTGGAAAGTTTGCCTTCTATCCCAACATAATCAGTTTGCACAAAAGTGTTCTATATCCCACTGTTGCAAAGAAAAGATCGAAGGGGCTGGAGAGATGGCTCAGCAGTTAAAAGCTCTTGCTTGCACAGCCATATGGCCCAGGGTTTTGATTCCCCAGTACCGACATAAAGCCAGACGTATAAGGTGGCACATGTGTCTGGAGTTTGTTGGCAGAGACAGGAGGCTCTGGTGTGCCCATGAGCACTCTCTCTTTCTTAAACAAATAAATAACTTTTTTTTTTTTTGGTTTTTCGAGGTAGGGTCTCACTTTAGCTCAGGCTGATCAGGAATTAAATATGTAATCTCAGGGTGGCCTCGAACTCACTGTGCTCCTCCTACCTCTGCCTCCTGAGTGCTGGGATTAAAGGCGTGTGCCACCACAAAATATTTTTTTTTTAATAATTTACTTATTTATTAGAGAGAGCTAGAAATAGAGAGAATGGGTGCTCCAAGGCCTCTAGCCACTACAAACACACTCCAGGTGCATGCGCCATCTGGCTCATGTGGGTTCTGAGGAGTCAGACTTGGGTCCTTAGGCATCACAGGCATGCGCCTTAACCACCAAGCCATCTCTCCAGCCCTGTCCTCGTTGTTGTTTAAGCAATTGAGCTGAGCCCAGTGTGGCAAGTGTAGCATGGAACAGCAGAAGCTGAGCGCTTCCGCCTGCTTATCTCAGCACTCCAGTTGTAGAGAACATCTGTGTCCATTCACGTCACTTTAGGAAAAAGGAGCTGCTTCTAGACAGAAGGCTGGGGAGGCCTGGAGATAACCAAACAGAACAACTCACAGTTGTTGTGACTCCCCTGCCAGTGTCCCTCATCACAAAATATTTTTTAAAACAAGAAAATATTGGGATGGAAATGGCTCAGCCATTAAGGCGCTTGCCTTCAGATGCACAAAGTGGCACATGCATCTGGAGTTTGTTTGCAGTGACTGGAGGCCCTGGTGTATCCATTCTCTTTTTCTGTCTCTCTTCTATCTCTCTCTGCATGCAAATAATTAATTAATTAAAATAATTTTAATTTAAAAATAAAACAAAAGACTGAAAATGCTCAAATGCCCTATTTAGGGCATATCCATTTAATGGAAAACTCAAGAGTAGTGTGGAAAGCAGAACAAAGGTGAACTTATGCAGGGGTATATAGATATAAGAGGGAAAAAGTAAGGGGAGGACAGCTCATGTGTACACATCTCTTCTTGTCTCATGTAACCCACTTGGAAGGAAACACAGCCAGAGACAGAAAGGGAATGGGAGCTCAGACGGAGAGGGACAGTGGCATTTCTTTACAAATCATTTGGGGCACTCAAAACATTTTAGAATCCATGTGCATTTCTTATTACTTTAAAAATTTTATTTATTATATATTTTCAAGCAGGGGGTCGGGTAGAGAAAGGCAAAGAAAGAGAGAGAGAATGGGCACACCAGTCTTTTGCCACTGCAAATGAATTCTAGACACATGTGCCATTTTGTGCATCTGACTTTATATGGGTACTGGGGATTTGAACCCAGGTCATCAGGCTTTGTAAGTCCCTTTAACCACTGAACCATCTCCTCAGCCCCACATTTGTTATTTATTCCAAAAAAAACTAATTAAAATTGAAAAATTTGCCAGGTGTGGTGGCACATGCCTTTAATGCCAGCACTCGGGAAGTTGAGATAGGAGGATCACTGTGAGTCTGAGGCCAGCCTGAGACTACAGAGTGAATTCCAGGTAAGCCTGGGCTAGAGTGAGACCCTATCTCAAAAAAAAAAAAAAAAAGAAAAGAAAAATAAATAAATAAACAAATGAAAGTGCCAGGAGTGCGGGCACATGCCTAATTCCAGCTCATGGGAGGCAGAGGTAGGAAGATTACTGAGTTCCAGACCAGCCTGAGACTGCATAGTGAATTCCAGGTCAGCCTGAACTAGAGTGAAACCCTACTTCTAAAAACCAAAAAAATATATATTTTAAAGTATGAATACAATCCAGACTATGTTATATTCCCTTTTCACATGAATATAGTCATAAAATAAAAAAATAATATGTATTAATACAAATTATATGTTCATAATTTTAAAAATGTTTTATTTATTTATTTTTTAAAACATTTTATTATTTTTTTATTTACTTATTTGAGAGAGGAAGAGAAAGAGAGAGAATGGGCATGTCAGGACATCTAGCTACTGCAAACAAACTCCAGACACATGCACCACCTTGTGCATCTGGCTTACGTGGGTCCTGGGGAATTGAACCTTTGTCCTTTGGCTTTGCAGTCAAGTGCTTTAACTACTAAGCCATCTCTCCAGCCCTATTTTATTTATTTATTTGAGAGAGAAAGAGAGAGGCAGAGAGAGAATGGGCGTGCCAGGACCTCCAGCCACTGCAAATGAACTCCAGACCCATGTACCACCATGTGTATCTGGCTTACATGTGTACTGGGGAATTGAACCTGGGTCCTTTGGCTTTCACAGGAAAGTGCTTTAACTGCTAACCCATCTCTCCAGCCCAATTTTGAACACACATATATGCATACACACACACACACATACATATTTTTTAATAAAGTGCTTCATGAATACAAGTATCTAGAGTCCTCATGCAATCCTGGGCAAACTTTGTAAAGAGCTGGATAGTAAATATTTCAGGCTTGGTGGCCACAAGGTCATTGTTGTAACTAGACTACCTTGTAGCCGGGCGCAGCTACGGACTACACAGAAATAGGTGGTGTGGTCAAGCGTCAACTGAACTCTCCAAAAACAGATGGGGGGATGGGTTAGGTCAGAGGACCCTGGTTTGTAATCTCTGCAATCAATAGCACCTAGTGTTTGCTGGATGAATGAATGTACTGAAGGGGAGGCTGCTAACCACACCTGAGCCCTGGCCGGTGGAGGGCAAGCGCGTGTGCTGAGTGGAGGTCGATTTTCATGTTACCTCCGCCCTCAGTCACTGTGTGACCTCAGGTAAGCTGCTGCTCCTTTCTGGGCCTCAGCTCGCTGTCAATAAAAAAGGAAGCAACACTCCCGTCTGCTGGACTGTGCCAAGCAGATGAAATGTGAAAGAGGCTGTGGAAGCGCCTGGAACAGGAACAGGAGATTCCCACTGGGCAGCTCAGGGCAGGAACTGCCATTTCTTGGAGGCCTGGCAGCCTGGGGAATGTCAACTTGGCAGAGGAAAGAAGGGGGCGGGGCCAGCTAATAACATGACCCGAAACACAAACAGTCCCCAGAGAGGGGCCGAAACTCTCAGGTTGGTGAAAACATGCTTGTCAGGTTTCCGTCCCCGCCTCTGAGCAGGACAGAGGAAGGTGGCCCAGGCTGGTCTCAGTTGGCAGTGCTGATAGGGGCTGGCAATGGCCTGGCTGCTAGAGTGACCTTGGGTGCCCTGGCAGAGGGACTGAGGAAGACACCTGATGTCAACCTCTGGTTTTCACAGGCACGTGCACACACGTGCATCTGCACTGCACATACACATGCATCCACAAACATACAAACATGCACACACATGTATGCATCTCACACATACATACACACTGACCATGCATGAGGAGAGTGTCACAAAATGAATGTCACCCAAGGCAACAGCCACAAAGACAGAAAGATGGCTTTGTCTGCACTTCTGGATACAGCCAGACCTGAAATCAATACCCCTCACTCTTTGATAAGAGGCAATGAATTATCTCTGTTTGATCAATCCAATTTCACTTGGAAATTCTAGGATTTGTCACTGAAAAAAAAAATCATATAAACCAGGCATGGTGGCGCATGCCTTTAATCCTAGCACTGGAAGGCAGAGGTAGGAGGATCGCCGTGAGTTCAAGGCCACTCTGAGACTACATAGTGAATTCCAGGTCAGTCTGGGCTAGAGTGAGACCCTACCTCGAAAAGCCAAAAAAAAAAGAAAGAAAGAAAGAAAGAAAGAAAGAAAGAAAGAAAGAAAGAAAGAAAGAAAGAAAGAAAGAAAGAAAGAAAGAAAGAAAACAACAACAACAAAACATATATACCATATATATCTCCAAACAAATGCAGTGGCCACTTAATGAGGTCCTTCCATCTTATCACCAAAATTGGGCTCTAGGAAAGGGACAGACTTGCTCAAGTCATACGAGTCAACCCTGAGTAAAGGCTCCAGAAGTCCAGATGTGTGCATCCCCAGAAGGGTCACTCTGCTCAGTGCTGCTTGCTAACTCCTAAGTCGCGCAAACCCAGTCCGTCTCTCTCACATCCATGTGAACTTGCGTGTGCTTTGCACACACGTGGTCTTGCTTGATTTTTATAATGTACCCGGCAGTGTGGGGATGAACTACTAAGAATGTGGGCGCTAGGGAGAAGGCTCAGTCAGTAAAGAGCATCCTGGGTCTCCCCAAGCCTTTCACTGATGTTCTCATAGTTGGTGACGGTGGGCAGGCACATAGCCAATCAGCAGAAATATGCTCTCCTGAGAGAGGGACCTGTTGTGTGTGACATAAGCCTTAGGACACTGTGGTTGCAATTCTACTTCTAGAACTTTCTCTGAAGAGTCATGGGTATTCACAAAAGTAGTTATGTATTTGGAGACGGGGTCCCTCTGTGTTTGCTGGGCTGACCTTAAAGTGATAGTCCCACTGCCCTGTCTTCTCAATGCTCAGTATTGCAGATTTGCCCCACCATACCTTGCTCTTGCAAAGGTAGTTTAGCAGAACATATACAGTAGCTAGAGAAATACTCTCAAAATCACAAGTCAGATCATATTACCTTCCTCCTCATTCCTTAGAATACTCCAGAACTGTCTCATCAGGCTTAGAACTGATCCAGTTCCTTACCATGTGGCCTGGCCCTGACCCCTCCATCCCCTTTCAACACTTCCTGTCTTCTCAAGCACGTCACTGGGTCCAGCCTCTGGACCTCTGTGTTGCAGTGAGCCTTCAAGGAGGAGGACCATCTTTGATGCATTCGTGGTTGACTCTCTGGCCAGACACCCTGATGTCAGTAGCTGCTCACTGCATGAAGGAGAGGTGCTAGGTGGGAGAAGTGTTTATCAAAGATCCATGTGTAGATGCTCTGTCCCAGGGTGAAACTACTGGGAGGCAGTAGGACCTATGAAGTAGGGCCTGATGCGAAATCTGTAGGTGATGGGGAGTGTACCCTTGGAAGACACCGTGGGACACCAGCTACCTCCTCTTCCTCTCTTTTGCTCCCTGACTCATGGTGAGGCGAGTGACTTTGTCACACACTTTGGCTATGCACTGCCACACCACAGGCCAGAACAACAAAGGGGCCTGTGGATCATGGACTGGAACCTTCAAAACTGTGAGCCATAACCAACCTCCTCCCTCTCCATGTTGATTGTCCGGCACCTGTAGTAGTGGGGCCCAGCTGACTGATACTAAGGAACTGGACTCTGACCATTAAAGCATGAGCTCATCAGGCTGTGTGGCCCGGAGCAAGTTCCTTCACCCCTCAAGCCTTGGGCTTTTCTGTTGTAGTGTACACAACTGTTTGCAGTGACTGTAGACATTCCAAATGTTATCTATAATTGCCCTGACATGGGCTGAGGAAGCTCTAGGGCATTTGTTTGAAGACTATGTCCTATGTCTGCCACAATGAGGTTGAGGAAAATGATCTGAAGATAGCTTAAGGTTGATTGCTAATTACTCATTTCATTATCGTGCATGTATGGTGCATACTCATAACAGCTCACACACAAGCTGGGCGTGGTGGTGCACCCCTTTTAATTCCAGCACTTGGGAGGCAGAGGTAGGAGGATCGCTATGAGTTCGAGTCCAGCCTAAGACTACATAGTGAATTCCAAATCAGCCTGGGCTACAGAGCAATCCTATCTTGAAAAAAAAAATGAGGAAAAAGAAATGTTTACACAACAATGAAAATAAAATCATCAGTGTCCTGGGCTGTGGATGTAGCTCAGTGCTAAAGCTAGAGTCTGGCATGTGCAAAGTCCTGTGTTCCCTTCCCAGCATTGGAAAAAGTCTCTTTCCCGTGAGATACTAGATGAAAACAGCTGGTAGATAAAATACCTATATAATTTACCTTTGAAAAATAAAATATGTGCCAGGTGTGTTGGCTCATGCCTCAGCACCCAAGAGGCAGAAGCAGGAGGATCACTGCAAGTCTGAGGGTGGCCTGAGCTACATAGCAGGTTCCAGGCCAGCCAGGGTTACCATATGGGACCTTGTCTGAAAAGAAAAGAAAGGAAAAAGGAAAAGGAAATGCTAATGTATGCTCACACTCGTAAGGAAAAGCTTGGGCAACTGACATTAAAACGCAGCATGTGGCTTGGTGTGGTGGCGCACGCTTTAATCCCAGCGACATCACCCCAGCCGCCATTGTCTTTCCTATGCCAGAAAGATGTCTTCAGAGGCATCCCTCATCCTGTCCTGGTGAGGGGAAAGTCAATGTGGGAGCTGGGCAAAAAATGAAGGGCTGAAGAGATGGCTTAGTGGTTGAGGTGCTTGCCTGTGAAGCCTAAGGACCCAGGTTCTACTCCCCATGTAAATGCCAGATGCACAAGGTGGCACATGTGTCTAGAGTTTGTTTGCAGTGGCTAGAGGCCCTGGTGCACCCATTCTCTCTATCTGCCTCTCCCTCTCCCTCTCTCTCTCTCTCTCTCTCTCTCTCTCTCTCTCTCTCTCAAATAAATGAAATGAGACCAAAAACAAAACAAAACAAAACAACCTCAAAATATGTTTGGTGGGAAGGCAGATTGTTGATTGTCATTTGCATCCATGTTGGTTTCCCAAGGTTTCGTCATTGTCCATGACACTTGACCGTGTGTTGCCCTGCCACCAGCTGCTGCTGCTTTTTTGTTTGTTTGTTTTTTGGTTTTTGATTTTTCAAGGTAGGGTCTCACTCTAGCCCAGGCTGACCTGAAATTCACTATGTAATCTCAGGGTGCCCTTGAACTCACAGAAATCTTTCTGCCTCTGCCTCCTGAGTGCTGGGATTAATGGCATGCGCCACCACACTGGCTTACCATCTGCTTCTTGATTCCCAGGCACTCTTAGAGAACTCAAGTGTCCTCTGCTTGTCTTGGCACTCTCATGGCTGGGAAGCTGTGCCAAGGGCCCCAAGTGAACCTTGCTTCTTAGTTGGCACTTCAGGTTGAGGGACGAAGGCTGTATGTTTTGTGATCTTGGGGGCTGGCAAGAATCTGAAAGAAGTGCTAGGGAGATGGCTCAGCAGTTAAAGCACTTGTCTGCAAAGTCTGCTGCCCTAGGTTTGATTCTCCAGGACCCAAATAAGCCTGATGCACATAAATCTGGAGTTTACAGTGGTAAGAAGCCCTAGTGTGCTCATTTTCTCTTCCTAAAATAAATTTTAAAAAATAAGTGTCTGGAGAGATTGCTTAGTGGTTAAGGCAATTGCCTGCAAAGCTTAAGGACCCAGGTTCAATTCCCTAGAACTCTCTGAAGCCAGATGCACATGGTGGCGCATGGATCTGGAGTTTGTTTGTAGTGGCTAGATGCCCTGTCTTGCCCACTCTCTCTCTCTCTGTGTCATACAGACATAAATAAAAATAAGTACTTTTTCTTTGCTAGAGTGAGACCCTACCTCGAAAAAAATTTTTTTAATTTACTTTATTTATGAGAGAGAGAGAGAGAGAGAGAGAGAGAGAGAGAGAGAGAGAGAGAGGGAATGGGCATACCAGAGCCTTCAGCCACTGCAAAGGAACTGCAGACACAGGTGCCACCTTGTACATCAGGCTTATGTGGGTCCTGAGGAATCAAACCTGGGGCATTTGGCTTTGTAGGCAAGTGTTTTAACCATTAAGCCATCTCTCCACCCCAATAAGTATTTTTAAAAGAACCAACTGCTCTCTAAATACTTATGCTTATGCCCATATATTAATGCTTTTTTAAACTTTTGGTTAGAGAACCTTCTCTTTTCAGATGGTGGTGACCACTGGGTTGACTCAAAACTGCTCATAAGAAGTGACAATGGAATGTTCAGCACTAAATGAGACATCTTATCACCCCCTCCAAGACTCATGGGCCATTGTGGAAGAGGTGGCAAAAAAAAAATATAAGAGCTGAAGGAAGTTGAGGACTGCTTAAAATACTGTCATCCAGATACAAAGTGGTCTTGATATTCATGACCTCACAGTGACAGAGAGAGAGAGATAATGGGTGTGCCAAGGCTTGTAGTCACTGCAAACAAACTCCAGATGCATGCGCCACTTTGTGCATCTGATTTTACATGGGTGCTGAGGAATTGAACCCCAGTGGTTAGGCATTGTAGGCAAGCACCTTAACCACTGAGTCATCTTTCCAGCCCTCAGCCCCTTCTTAACCATGCCCTGGGGTGCCAACTGGCTGGCCCTGGATTCAGACTACAGGTGAGGTCAGCACTACCAGATGGAGGAGAAGGGGTCATCCTCCCAGACCGTGGGGGTTACTGGTAGAGGGAGAGCTGCCGGATGGATGAGGGGAAACTGTGCTCCTCAAGAGAGGTGCCCTTTACTTGGAGAGCTGGACTTTCAGTGCACCCAGTCCTGACTCACCCATGTATGGAGAGAGCTCTGTGTGATAGAGGGGAACAAATGGTTCACATACTCAGCAAGGGGGGGTAGGAGTACACCTGTGATCCCAACACAGGGTTGGGGTGTGGAGCTAAGAGGAAGATCATGAGCTCGAGACCAGCCTGGGCTACATAGCAAGCTCCCATCTCAAACCCAAAGACAAAATAAAATCCTCAAGAAGGAGCCACAGCTAAGTCAGCCTTCTCTCTAGGCCTTGGATCTCCATCAGTCAAAGGGAGTTGATGTGGCTGAAAACCACAGGTTCAAGGATTACGCTGGGTGTTTTGGGTGAAGTTCTTGGGCACAGCTGTTTTTCCAAGTCCAGAGACTCAGGATGATTTTTTTTTTTTTTTTTTTTTAGTAGCTTCTGGTCAATTGCTGAGGTATGCTGGGTGGTGATAACAGTTTGCCCAGAGGGACTTGGGCGTTAAGTGTCTGAAGGCGTAGAGTGGAGGCTATTTTTGGAAGGCCTGAGATGGGTGAGACACGTGGGTGTGGGAGGTGTCAGGGCACTTGGAGAGGAAACCTAAGCTGAAGCAAGAGCCCAAGGGCTGAGGAACTGGGCCAGTACTGCAGGCTAGGTTCAGGGGTGGGGCAGGGAAAGGCCTGGCAGCTGAAGGGAGAGTGGGTGGGACGGGAATGTCCCTCCTCCCAGACACCTGTCCTCAGTCTCAACCTTTGATCCCATTCCATAAACCCTGGTGGAAAGGCAGCAAGTCACCCACCCCCGCCCCAGTGTCCCTCTGCAACGCTCTTGTCTTGCACTCCTGAGAGCCTCTGTCAGCAGTAGTTCTTCCACGCTTTCTAAGGGCAGGTCTCATGACGAACTAGGCATAGCTGCCGGTCCCATTCTATAGATTGGGACTTTGAGCACAGAGAGGTGGTGCAACCTGCCCAAGGACACACAGCCTGTGAGGGATGGAGCCATGGTCACCATCTGGGCGTCTATGAACCAGGCTGAGCTTAGGACGGCTGGGTTAGTTAGCTGTCTTGAGCACAGAGATTGGAATGCTGGGAAAGGCAAGATCTAATCTGGCCCTTGAAGAAGCTGGACAATTTGGATGGGATGAATTGAGCAAGGGAGGGTTTTCTGGTGGTGGTGGGGAGCATGGGCCTTTGTGGTGGGTCAGACACACAGTTACCAAGGTCTTCTGAGGTATGATGGGTGGCTGAGGGTGAGACTACTGTGCCATGGAAAGTGCCCTGAGGGCTCACAACTCGCAGGGAGTTCTGGGATAGCTGAGGGATGACTCTCCTGGACACCTTCTTGGTTTCTTGGGTTGAGTTTAATGGGACACAAGCCCTGGCAGCCCAGAGGCCAGGAGGTAGGACTGGAGGACACAGGGGCAGGAAGCCCTCACCTCTCTGACATGGAGGGTCCTGTGGTGGCAGCCTGGTGGCAGTGATGGACAGGAAGCTGGCCATTCCTTCTGCAGTCTGGAGAAGGACTTCTGTGTGCACCATAACAAAAAGGCTTTTCTGCCAAGTGGAGGAGGAGGAAGCAGCCAGGCCAGCTTGGGCCAGCCCCAGCCTGAAAAGAGGCTCTGTCAGAGGCTCTAGGGGGCCCTTGGTTATATAGAATGTGGGGAGTAGGTTCCCCCATCTCTGTCCCACCTGCCAGCAGTGCCAGGTGGGGACAGTGGGGTATCTGCCAAGTAGGTCTGCCTAGGTCTGATCCCAGCATTGTGACACTTCCTAGCTGTGTGACCTTGGCCAAGTCACTTCCCCTCTCAGAGCCCTACCTTCCTCCTAAGTAAAATGTCAGCATGCTGGTTGGCTGGAGTCACAATGACACTTAACACACATGCAGCACCAGGCTTGGCTGTCAGAACCTTGCAGCCAGTCACCCCTCTTCCAGGAATTAAGATGCACCACCCCTCTCCCATGGCTTCTGAACCATAGGTAGGGGATAACCCTGAGATGTTTGAGATCCTGGGCTCCAGACAAATACCTGTGGGAAAAAAAAATGGCTGGAAGAAATACCAACCTGTAAACACCTGGCTGGGGAATGATGGCCACTTATCGATCTTCTAACACCTTAACATTTGTTTGTTTGTTTCAAGGTATGGTCTAGCTCAGGCTGACCTGGAATTCACTATGCAGTCTCAGGGTGGCCTTGAACTCATAGTGAAAGGCCCAAGAATTCAGAAGCTCAGAAATACTATCACGCTCCAAAGGGAGCTTAAGCGGGCCCCCTGCATACCTCAAACTCCAGGCTTTACTCTCTGTTAGAAGCAAGTAAAGAATCCCTCTTCTCATTATATCAGAGCCCACTCCTAATATAAAACTAGGTAAAAAGGGCATGAGATAGCCCTAAAGGATGGGAAATGAGTAATAAAGTGAACCACTTATTTGGTTCTGTAAATAGCCTGCACTATAAGCCTTACACTATAAGCCTTAATAGCCCACACTGTTAGCCTTAGTAGCTCGCACCATAAGCTGTAACAGCCTGCCTCAGACCACCAAGGTCATAGGAGGCTGATACCACACACTGCTACTCCCACCCAAGGACCTGCGCAAATGCTGACCACCAAGGTCATAAACTAATTGGCTTAGAAACTATGGGGTGGCACAAACTGACTGGCTAACACCCTGCGGGGCTCCTAATATTAGAAAATGATTGGTCTAATGCACAGGCTTTGTTAGAAACCCTATAAAAACTGTCCTGTTCCTGCATTTGGGGCTCTGCAGTCCTCTACCCCTGTGAGGTGTACGACTGTGGGCCCCAGCGCGCTTGGAATAAAATCCTCTTGCAGTTTGCATCAGGATCGCTTCTCGTGAGTGATTTGGGGTGTCGCCTTATCCGGGCAGAGCGTGGGGGCCCTCTGCGGGGGTTTTTTCCTACAATAGCAATCCTTCTACCTCTGCCTCCCGAATGCTGGGGTTAAAGGTGTGTGCCACCACACTCAGCCTCACCTTAACTTTTCTTACCTGGGAATTGGCAAAATGTCAAGGACAAAAGGATGCTGAGGGAGCAAGGGCCATAGTTTCCTGAGGAGCCATAGCCTCCACCAAGTCTCTCTTCTGCCCCTGATTTTAAGAGCCCATGAGAGCAGAGCCAGTGGTTGGCTCTTCTTTTCCCCTAGGCCCCACACTGCTCCCCACCTGAGCTTCTCACCTCCCCAAAACCACAGGCAGTGACAGCCCAGCCGGGGACCCAGGGCTTCTGCACAGGACAGCCAAAAAAATGGCACCATTCTGGGTCCTGGTCCCCTGCTGCCAAGGTCCCTGTAGGACCTTGTGGCTACCTCTTGGATGAGCCAGAGACCTTGGGCTTCCAAGAGTCTGCCCTTCCGACTCTCCTTAGCCTGTTCCCACACAAAGAGAGGAAGGGGTGGGACCTTGCCGGGGGAGGAGGGGTTGGGGACCCTATCCAGGCTTTGTGGAGGCCCAGCTTGCTCCATGATGGGGGTGGGGGCCTGGCTTAGGCTGAGCTTCATATCCCTGTGAGTATGGACAGGGATCTCAGGCATGCCCCCAAGATGGCAGCGCCCCATCTCTGCTCTCCTGGGGTACCAGCATCTGCAGCCTATGGTGGAATTGTCTGCCTCTTCAAAGACATGGCAGCGGGTTTGGGTATGCCTCCCCCTCTGAACGGTATGTGAGGGAAGTTTTCAGAATCCCAGTGGACTGAGTGCTGAGCTCCTGTCCAGTCACCTCTCAGGCTGCCCAGACCCAGTCCAGGAGGGAGGGCTGGTGGCCTTGCTTGGCTCTCTCCTTTCCTCCTAGATGGACGGCAATTTGGGAAGCTTGGTCTTCATTTCACCACTAAATCCATTCCCTCCCATCCTTCCCATCCCCCCCCCACCCCGGCCCTCCAGGCCTCAGTCCCAGAGGCCACTGGGAAATAACCCCACAGAACTGAGAGCAGGGTCTTTTCATCATCTCAGCTTGGCTTCGAACCATTTGAGCAGACCTTCCTAGCTGCGAACTGTAGGCCAGGTCCCCACACACAGCCACAGTCACTGGCTGGACATTTATTCAATCAGTGTAGGTTATTTACAGAACTCAACAGATGGTGGTGGACACCACCCCACTCCCCACCCCTTGCTGGCTCTGATTCTGCAGAGGTGGGTCTAGGGAGAAGTTGCTGGGTGCCAGTCCTTCAGTGCAAGGTGATAAGAAGCCATCACTTGGAGAGTGGCCCAGGGTATCCTGGGTGGTGGCTCTTATTGCTCAGGGCTTCAGGGGAACAGAGGGGACAGAGCCAGCTGTACAGTACCGATTCCCACAGCAGCCTCCTGCTGATTTTGGGAGGGAAAAGAGGAAGGGAACCTCCTCCCTCCAGGCTACGGTGGACTGCTCCTCTGGGGGGTTCCACAGTGGGTGTATGGGACGAGCTGCTAGCCTGCCCCTACGAGTGCTTTATGGGCTAGCATGTTCCTACCAGTGTCTTGTGGGTGGGGGACATAGGGACTTGGAGGCAAAGAAGTCCACAAGCCTAGTGTGTGGCACCGTGGGCTTCCATACCAGTGGACACTGTCTGTGGACTCCGCTGCCTCAGCCCGGGGAACTGGTCAGCCCAGTTCTTGTCAAGGGTCTGAAAAGGGCAGCCAGAGCCTGAAGCTCAGGAAATTCTGAGACCCGGAAGCCAGCGGGAGGGAGGAGTACAAGAGAGTGGGGAGAAGCCCAGAAGCGGTCACAGCTGAGAGAAGGGGTAGCTGGAGGCGTGAGGCCCACATTCGTGTTGAGAGGGGGCTTAGCAGACTCCCTTTGGTCCTTGGTGAGGCAGGCCCAGGGCCACTCCCCAGAGGGAAGGTGCCATGGGCCTAGGGGAGTGTGGGAGCTGCTGGCTGGCCAGGATGGGGTGGGGCACCCAGGCTACCTGGCTCTTAGAGGTGGCTTGAGTTCGAGCCAAACCTCAGGGTAACTCAGGGCCAGTGGACTCTTCTCTCTCCAGCTGGGGTGGCCCCTGGGAACAAATTTTGTAAGGCAGATTCAGGAAGATGGAACCACAACGAGGCTCATTCAAGGCAAACCGAGCCCATGGTTATGGCCTAGGAGCTCAGGCTGAGAAGGGCCAGTGCTGAAAGAAACTCCCTAGCCCAGCCCTCTGCCACCTTTCTGGGTGGGCCTCTGTCCCTTGTCCCTCTGGCCGTGGCTGAGCCACAGTCAATTCCCTGTCTGGAGCAGACATACTTTTAGAGACCTCTACGTAGCACCCAGCCCTGATCAGGAAAGAGAAAACGAATGCTTGGAGAGGATGCCAGAGAGAAAACAGATACCTGGGCATAAATAAAGAAGAAGGGCCGGGCTGACTGGAGATGTGTGTGCTGGGAGGGGCCCCAAGGGGCCGAGGGAGCATATGGGAACCAGCCGACTGGCCCTGAGCACCAGGCGCACTGCAGAGCGGGTGGCGCGTCAGACCCACTCCTGCAGCGAGCGCTTGCAGTAGAGCAGCATGCGGGGAGCGCCCTTGCGCTGCATCTGTACCAGGGCGAAGGCCAGGCCCAGGATGCACAGCACCAGCAGCAGGGGCACCAGCACCACGACCACGTTCACTGTCCGCACCACCTCTTCCATCTGCACCACCACGCGGCTGCCCCCGTCCTTGTCCCTGTCCTCGCCGGTGCCACCACCGCCCACGTCGCCTTCTTCGCTGTCACCGTCCACCCCAGGCTCTGCACCCCCGTCGGGGTTGAAAGGTGGACGGGCCACGTCAGGCCACCGAGGTCCGGGTTCCGTGTGCTCCTCGCAGCCCATGAAGTCCCGCAGGATGGACTTGGGGTAGCCAGGCTCCATCCGCAGGCGCTCGTTGTCAAATTTCCAGTATTTTGTGCCCTTATAGAAGTAGGTATAGGCTGCAGGGACAAAAAGACCAGAGTGACTTCAGACTGGGTGTACCCACAAGCCAAAATACCCTCAAAATAAACCAGGGGCCCTGGCTTTAAGACACCCTCTTTGGGGCCAGGGGGATGTACGTAGCTCAGTGGCAGAGAATGGTAGCATGTACGTGGTCTGGGTTCCATCTCTAGCACCAAAACCAAGCCAGATAATAAACAGAAAAATAACCCTTCTTATTTGTTCCTCTAAAGCACTTTCAAATCTGCTGCTTCCTAGATTATGGGAGCCAGATGGTGGCTCAAGGGGGTTTGAGCTTCCTGGCTAAGCTGACAGGGCACAGAAAGGGTCCATGGTGTGCTGGGGTAGGAGCCACCACCAGAGTCCTGATGTCTCGTCCTTGAATTGGCTTCATCACCCACCAGCATGGCTGCGTGGCCTCAAGTCTACATAAACCTGGGGTGAACCCAGAACTGCCTCGGATTGGCTCCCTGGTCTTGGGCACCTTGCCTGCATCCCACTGGCATCAGGAAGGGTCCCTTTTGAAGCAAGAGGCAAGTCCGTGCTCTACTGGGCTCAATGAGCTCAGAGCAATCGCAATAACAGGCCATATAAGAAGCCAGGTGAGCAGACAGAGCCCTGGCAAAGTCAGCAGTTCTCCTCTAACCCAAGCATTTGCAACACAGAACCAGGGCTAATGGTTTCCTTTACATGCACAGAGACCCTGCTGGAGAAATAAAAGAGCCAGAACACCACGTGGCTCAGGTATAATGTCAGAGACCAGGTTTCTCTCCTAGGCACATGAGTGCCACCCTGAGAGAACCCTGCCCCCAACACTTTGAACCAAGCCCACTGCCCTGAAGCTCAGGGCTTCTGGACTCTTAGGGCAGAAAGACCAGCCCTAGCTCCAGTTCTGGACACAGATAGAACAGACTGGCATCTGGCTGGCAGTCTTCAGCTATGGGACTGAAGGTTCCTGCTCCCTCCATTGAAAGGGGGTGATGGGAAAGATGCAGGGAGCGCAGGAGGTCATGCTGTAGAAACTCCCAGGTAGGAGCAGGACACAGCTGGGTTCCCCGAGCTTGTCATCACCATGCTCTGGGACTTTGGGCAAGCCCTGTCCTCTTGTCTATAGCAGGCAGTGTGGCAAGTGATGGGGTCCTCTGGAAAAGGGGGGCTTGGTACCTGCATCGTTGCTCAGGAAAGCCCCTTTGGGGGAGGCAGGAACCCCCTGCCAGACACTGATGGGTTTGGGGTAGCCAGGGTCTCCATGTTGTGTCTCCTCATTGAAGCGCCAGTACCTGTGACCAGAAACACCAGGCTATGGATCTACACACCCTGCTTGCGTTGAGCCCATACCCCACAGGGGGTGGGCTCTTCCTGAGCCTGAGGCCAACAGTTTAGTTGGGACATTGTCCCCTGTGGGGAAGGGCTGCACTGCTCACCTATCTGCTTGGAAGAAGAAGGTGTGGCCTGTGGGCTCCCACCAGATGGCTGCATCAATGCGGTCATAGGGGATATCTGTGCCATAGTTTCTCAGTGGCAGTGGGTAGCCAGGCTCCAGGTTGGCTTCTCGGAAGAGCCAGAAGCGGTCACCTTCAGGACGAGTAGGTGGCTGTGTGAGTATGGTCTTGTGCTGGGGACGGGACTGTCCCACTATCTACTCACATACAACACTTGTCCATCTCGACACACATGTGTGCACAAACTCCAGGCCCTGGGTACAGATTGACATCCACACATTCAGCTACGCCCACATGTCGGGCACTCATGGACACCTATGAGATACTCACTACTCTGCACAAGTCAGCTGTTCTCCCCTGTTCTACCCACATACTAAACATGGGATTTGATGCCCAAGGGATGCCTCCTCTCAGGAACGAAGGCTCGGCCTGGTCTCTGGGGACTATTCGTGAGGCACTCCATGGGCCTTCATGGTACACAGCCCAGGGATCACCATGTAAGTGTGAGCTCAGTCTTGTCCCTGGGTAGCTCCTGCCTCCTGGATGCTCAAGCCGGCAGTCTGCAGTTACAGCTGATCCATTGGGGGTGCCGCCTCCCAAGGCTGTTGCTCTGCAGATAGGCTGTAGGGGTCCTGCCCAAGTGTGCTAGGAGACCTGTTCTCAGGAGGAAAAGCTGCTGCATTTGAGGACCCATTCTCCAGAGGATAGGAGGCAAGGGTGCGGAGCAATGAAGCAGGGCTCCCGTGCCATGGAAGATGGCCCGAGACACACCCTGAATGCAGTTAGTCTCTGGCCTTTGGGTCCAGATCCATCCGATACCCCAGCCTCTGTCTACACTCTCATTCACACCTTGCTGCCAGATGCACTCGATCCCCACATGCATCCTCTTCCTCCCACATCAAACCCACCATGGGGAACACAGGGCTCTCTTCTTACCCAGTTTCAGCTGGGCCAGCAATCACAGCATGAAGGCTGTCCCTTCTACACCCACCCTGACTCACCTTTGAAGAAGACAAAACGTCCGTCCTGACGCTCATAGGCCGCACTGATGTCACCGGGTAGACCACGCCAGAAGTGGCCAATGGGCATGGGATAGTTGTCCAGGACACGATTGTGCCGCACTCGCCAGAACCAGCGGCCCTGGGGAGAGATATGGGTGTTGGTGGGCAGCATGTGCAAGAGGCTGGGGAGGCATTGGGCTCACACTGCCCCTTCCAGGTCAGAGAGACTCCAGAGGGGTCAGGTCAGTGGTAGAGGGGAGCTCTAACTGGGCTTGCTGTGCAACATCCAGCAAGTCCCTTGTCCTCTTAGGCTGGTTCCTTCCTGGTCTAGGGTCTGGTGGATACTCAGGGACTGCTCAGCAAGGGAGGGGCAGGGAAAGGCTCTGGGAGAGCCAGGACAGACCTTGAACACAAACATCTCCCCGCGAAGCATGGCCACTGTATCAAAGTTGCCATGGCAGATGTTGGGGCCATACTGGTCGGGCCTCTCTGTGGCTCGGGGCTGGGCTGGAGGGCCTGGCCTGGGAGGCCTCTCTGGCTTCCCACCCGGAGGTGGTGGCTGGGGAGGCCTGGGAGGCCGGTGGTCTGGCCGGCCTGGCCGCCGGGGTGTCACAGTGGGGAGAGGCCGGGTGGGCTGTGGCTGACCATCTGGGGTGCCTGCAAAGACACAGGGAGTAAGAAGTGAGAGCAGCCCAGAATTCAGCCTGGATTCCATGTTCCCCTACTCTGATTGTCAGGATCCTGGGGAAACCAGCCTGGAGAGACCTGGGTCCTACTAGGGACCCTGAAGGTCAGGTCCTGTCTGTCCACAGCAGGCTCTTCCCTCTCCCCACCATCATCCATAGGGGTCTTGAACCTGTATGATATAGCTCCCTCTTTGGCCTCTATGCTGAACCAGAAAGCTGCCTGCCTCTACTCTCCACAGCCACAATACCAGGGATGCTAGCCTGCACACATCTCATTACTGAATTGCTAATGGTGTAGCCAGGAGAATATGCCAAATTTCCACCCAAGGAGGACTTGGTGTTGGCACAGGGCACAGACCCTGACCAGCAGAACTAGTGCTCAGGAGACCTGGCCCCTGCAGACCTTCCTGGGAGGGGCATACATCTGTCTCAAAGCCACCGGGAAGTCCAAGAAGAGACTCAAGTCACCTATAATCCCAGGCCGGAGCCACAGTGTGAGCTGTAGGTGAAGTTTGGACCTTAGCTCTTTTTTTTTTTTGCCAAGATAGAGTTTCACTTTGGCCCAGGCTGACCTGGAATTCACTATGTAGTCTGGCCTTGAACTCACAGTTGTCCTCCTACCTCTGCCTTTCAAGTGCTGGGATTAAAGGTGTGCACCACCACCACACCCAGCTTCAATTTTTTGCTTTTATTTAAATGGAAGGGCTTTATTTTTAGTTTATACTTTCAGGTGAAGTCCATGATAGCATAAAAAGCATGCAAAGAGTCGGAACCTGCATTCATATACACAGGAAGGAAGGACAGAAATAACACTGAATCCTGAATATGCATGTAGGTAGCCCTTGCTCGGTTTTTATCACTTACCAATGGACCCGGGTGAGTCACTCACTGGGCCTTAGTTTTCTCATCTACACAACAGGGTCAACAAGCAGTGCCTTCTTGTGGGGTCAGCCAGTCACGGCCCACTCACCATATAGCTGCTGGATGCCTCGGAGGTCGTCTTCGGGCAGCTGGAAGTTGTCAGTGTCCATCCATTGGTAGAAGGGAGCCATGATGGCACTGGGGTTGCTTGAATGCTCCAGCCCCAGTGCGTGGCCCAACTCGTGGACTGCCACCAGAAAGAGGCTGTTTCCTGCAGGGAGACAGCAGGCATTGTCACCTGGCTGGTCCCAGGCTCTGGCCTCCCAGGCTTTCACAGAACCTGTCATCCTTTCCTCTCGCTTAAGGCTGAGCCGCTCTGACTTCTGACACCTAACTTCTGCGTCTTAGCAATGGGTCCAACACACCTTTCCCTTCCCTTCTTCCTTTAGTGGGACAACAGACAGAGGTCAAGTGTAGAGCTCCAGAGACCTGAGCAGGATAAGTTCTCCTCTCCTTATCCTGTAACTGCTGAGCGGGAGGGACCTGCCCAGCTCTGGCACCGCCTGCCCCGCCCCTACCCTGGTCAGCTGTCCTCACCATGCAGGTCAGTGCTGGAGAAGGTCCAGGGCTCATCGGCGTCGAAATGCGTGTCACCACCCAGACCAGGGCCGGGGAAGTAAGCGTGGGCCAGAAAGCCACCTGTGCCATCAAACGGCGAGCTGTCGCCATGGAAGCCAGAGGCAAAGAGTACCATGATGTCAGCCTCCTTCTGCCGTCGCAGCCGGATGTCCTCGTAAGGCACCTCCTGGAAGAGCAAGGGTGTGGCCTGCTCCCACACGCGGAAGGCCCTGCGCACTGCCTCCATCGAGTTGTACCAGCCCAGCTTCTCTGTGTAATTCTGGATGCTGTGGGTGGGCAGGCAGATGAGAGGGGACAAAAAGCCCGTGAGTACTATCATCTTCTAGCATCTATCTTCCCAGGAAGTTCATGTGCTTAGAGCCATCATTACCGTTAGTTTATTTTGATATACATTAGAATTTGTGAAACTAGTTCATTAAAATATCACTAAATTAGCCAGGTGGATGTCTTGAATCCCACACTTGGGAGGCAGAGGTTGGAGGATTGCCATGAGTTCAAGGATACCCTGAGACTACATAGTCAATTACAGATTATCTTGGGCTAGAGTAAGACCCTAGCTTGAAAACAAAAACAAAAACAAACCCAACAACATATGTGTGGTGTGTGTGTTTTCATTATGGTAGGTCAGCAGGTTTTAATTAAGAAAGACAGTAAGGAGCCAGGTGTGGTGGCACATGCCTGTAATCCCAGCATTCAGGAGATAGAAGCAATGGGATTGGGAGTTCAAGGCCAGCCTCAGCAACATAGCATGTTTGAGGCCAGCTGGGCAGTATGGGACCTTGTATTAGGAGATTAAAAGAATAATGATAATGATGATAATAAGTAAGAATAATAAATTTAAAAGACAGTAAATGAAAGTACAGATGCCTTGTGGCTGGAGAAAAGACCTCACAAGCACACAGAGAGCTGAGGTTTGGGAAACAGGCCGGGCCACTCTGAATGTCAACACCTAGGCCAGGCAGACCTGAGTTCTAACTCCATCTGTAGAACCTTGAACAAGTGAGTAGAAAACTGCAAACTAGGAGCTGGGTGTGGTGAGATACACCTTCAATCCCAGCACTTGGAAGGCAGAGGTAGGAGGAGTGCTGTGAGTTCGAGGCCAGCCTGAGACTACATAGTGAGTTCTACTTCAGCCTGGGGTACAGCGAGACCCTAACTCAAAAAATAAAAACAGCAACAAAATGTTATTGCTCAAGTACTTCATGGGTAGGAGGGACATCCCAAAGCAGGGCTTTTTCAGGTGACCTGCTGCCTCACACGTGATGCAGGCTGGATCCCCACAGCCCTCCACTGGACTGGCACGGGAGCCGGTGGGCCACGCGGAGCCAGGGAAAGGCAGGGCAGGCATGGCTTGAAGGGGCTTGGTCTTCCTTGGAATGAAGTTGCCTAGATTCGGCAGCTGGACCTGTCGGCATGGGAGTGGGCTGCTGGGAAAGGAAGAGTGAGTGCCCTCGGTTGGGCAGGGCAGCTGGCTGGGCCGCCGGGCCTCTACCTGAAGGTCAGGTGGTGGTTGCTCCACTTCCGCCCTGTCAGGGCGTAGCGCTTCCGGCGACGTCGCAGGTTGGCCTTCACGCGCACTCCGAACTGGTCGGGCACCCCGCAGCGTGGCCGCTTCATCCACCTGGGCCGTGGGTGCGAAGGGGCCAGCGTAAGCCACCTCTTCCAGGTGATTCAAACCCCTCTTGCCTCCCAGCTGCCCCCTGTAGAGATGTGATAGGGGCAAGGAGCCGCTCATCTCTGGCTTCTGGTGTAAAGGTCAAAGCGATCCCATCCTGGAAGACTGAGCGCCCAGCAGCGGCTTCAAAAAGTGAGTTCCCTCTCAACCATGTCACTGAGGCATGGGAGGGGGTGCTCCTGTCCTGGGTTATGTCATGCTCTGTGCTTCTCAAGGATGTAGTTATAGGTCTTGTCACCTGTATTAGATTCAGAGCTAGGATGTCTCATTCGGGGCTTGTGGTCTGCACCACCCAATTTCCATCCTGTGTGAGACAGCACTAATCAATCACTGTGCTCTTGACTGTCAAGCCTGGATTCGGTCTCATCTTTCTTAACACAAAGCTTCGACAGTCATGACTACCAATCAGAACTGGCATAGAGAATCGAGCCATTTGGCATTCCTTATCTAGGCCACTCTTTTCTGGAAACTCCACAGACCAAGCCTCCTTCAGAGCAAGCCTAGGGGCAGGTGGCTCATGAGGTCCGAGAGGGGCCACACGGGGTGGGACTGGGGGACTCACGCCTTGGTCTCTTCATCAAGCACACCAGTGACAGGGATCCCATAGAAGCGCTGCATCTCAGCCAGGGCTGAGGCCAGGATCTGGGCGGAGCGCATGGTGGACATGTGGCGGCTGGGTTGGGGCAGGTAGCCATAGAGCCGCAGCCAGTTCTGCAAAGAAGCCAGGTTCCGTCAGCCCATCCAGGCTCTGCTACTGCCAAGCAGGCATGGCCTGACCCCACCCACTTCCACCACCTCCACTGCGACCCAGAGCTGCCCTGCCTCCCACCTGTGATGGCATGAGCAGCTACGAAAACATCCTTGTCTGTTTTCACCCAGGGGGAAAACCTAGGGCCTTCCAAGCCAGGTCGGTTCAATCCTCTGCTTAGAACTCTCCAAGACTTCCTAGCTCAGAGAAAATTCTAATTTCTTCAGGCACAACAACCACTTTACCACCTGGACCCCACCTTCACAATCTGATCTCTGCCTAGAACCCTCCACAACTTCCTAGGTCAGAGAAAACTCTAGTTCCTTCAGGGACAACAATCACTTTACCACCTGGACCCCACTTTCACAATCTGATCTCACGGCTGCCCACCCAGCCAGGAGGGCTCCGGTCATAGGGCCTTTGCACCTGGTCTTCCTGCTGCCTGGCCTGCTCTTCCCCACACACTGGTTGGGCTTATAGCCTCATTTTCATCCAGTCTCTGATCCAGCAGCACCTCTCTTGTAGGAGAGGTGTTCCCTGGCATTATGTAGGAAAGACTTCACTGGATGCACCTGCACCCCCTCTTCTGCTGGTCGGCACTTTCGAGCACGTGACATTCATGGTATACTACTACACTCGGGATGGCGACGTGTCTTCTCTAGTAGGACAGAGCTGTGTCCATGAGGACAGTCCACACAGCTGCTCTAATGACCACACAGGCTTCTTCTGCTCCAGGCAGGCTGCTGGGGACCCTTACAGCATTCAGAAGGTCCTGAGGCCTCATCTAGTGGGAAAACCAGCCCCTTGGCTCCTCTCCCCAGCAAGCCTCAAGTCTTGTAGGAGGAGGGCAGACAGATACCAGAGAGAATGACAAGAGCATGAAGTCCTTTCCTTATTCTACTATGAACTCTTTATTCTTTATCTCTCTTTTTTCTTTCTATTATCTCCCTCTCCCTCCCTCTCATTGAGGTGTGTGTGGGGGGGGGGTGTCTCACTGTAGCCCAGGCTGACCTGGAATTCACTATGTAGTCTCAGGCTGGCCTGGAACTCACAGTGATCCCATTGTCTCTGCCTAGCTCTTTCTTTCTCTTTTGTTTTTGAGACCAGGCATCACATAATCAAGGCTGACCTTGAACTTCTGATTCTCCTGCCTCTTATCTCCCAAGTTCTGGAATTACAGGCATATACCACTGTGCCTAGTTCCATTCAGTGCAGGAGATAGAACCTAGGATCTCATGCATGCTACACAACACACTACCAACTGAGCCATACCTGCCCCTGTCATCTGTTGGGGGCTTCAGTTTCCTTATCTGCAGAGTGGGAACCAATAGGGTTGTTAAGCAGTGAGGTCTGAGGAGGCACAGCCCTAGGAACGGTACACAAATGGGGGCTCTTATCTTTCTAGAGCTTGGCAGACAAATCCCCCCCATCTGCACTTACCTACCCGCCAATATCCATCTGAGCAGGTGTCTCTCAGTACCCTGACTGTGCCAGATAGTGTGCCAGGTGGGGGAGGTGGGTGTCATGACCAGCATCTTTCTGTCCAGAGCTTATAGTCTCCCCAGGAAACCCAAGATAACCACAAAGGAGGGCTTCCCACCTCAATAGACCATGAGCAGTGTGGTGGTTTGATTCAGGTGTCCCCCATAAACTTAGGTGTCCTGAATGCTAGGTTCCCAGCTGATGAAGATTTGGGAATTAACACCTCCTGGAAGGAATGAATTGTTGGGGGCAGGCTTATTGCTGTTTTAGCCAGTTTCCCCTTGCCAGTGTTTGGCACACTCCCCTGTTGCTATTGCCCACTTTATGTTGGTCAAGGGGTGATGTCCACCCTCTGATCATGCCATCATTTCCCCTGCCATCATGGAGCATCCCTTCGAGCTTGAAAGCCAAAATAACCCCCCCCCCCCCGCCACAAGCTGTTCTTGGTCAGGTGATTTCTACCAGCACTGCGAACCTGACTGAGACAAGCAGACAAGACACTCAAAGTAGCAGCTTCATAATGTCAGGAAAGGTAACTCCACCCAAACTGCTTCACGCCCTTAAGGCTGCAAAAGCATGGACACCACATGGGAGGTGGGGAACAGAGGCCAAGGGTTGGCCATGGATCTTGGTCACATGCAAGTGTGACCTTCCCACCTTTCCTTGCCTCAACTGGAAAGCCCATTCTGGGTGGATCTGAAGGGGGAGGGCCCTTAAGGCAGGATGGTAGCTAGACATGGTGGTGGCAGCCTGGTTACACATCCACCTGCCAACTCCTCAGATGCTCCCTCCCGTATGCCATCAGCCTGCCCAGCTCAGGGCATCCATGTCCAGACTTACTGGGAGGGAACCGCTGAAGCAGCTCTGAGTCTGGCAGTGCAGGCACCCCGCAAGGCCTCAGGGCCTTGGTGGCAGGCACAGACAGCAAGGTGGAAGCGCGGAGCTGGGAAAGGAGTGAGTGGCAGTTCCAGATGGACAGAGCTGGACCAGGCCTCTGTGTCACCTTGTACCTCAGCCTGTCCTCAGTAAAAGGGGGCTGGCTTAGGGCCCCTACCATCTTGGGGTTCTGCAAGGATTAAGTGTATGCATGTATCCATAAATATATGTATGACAGAGATTGGGGACCTCAAGCAGGGCATGGTGGTGCACACCTTTCTTCCCAGCACTGGGAGGCAGAGGTAGGAGGATCACTGTGAGTTTGATGCCAGCCTGAGTCTATATAGTGAATTTCAGGTCAGCATGGACTAGAGTGAGACCCTAAGAAAGGAAAGGAAAGGAAGGAAAGAAAGGAAGGAAGGAAGGAAGGGAGAGAAGAAGGGAGGAAGGAAGGAAGGAAAGCAAGGTAGGTAGATTGGGAACCTGGTCAGTAGGTTCGACCTGGGTCAGTAGCATTCTGTCTGTGTCTACAGGCTGGAGGTGGGGAGTTCAGGCTTCTGGTGTGCCAAGGAGGAAGGCAGTTTGGGAGGCAGGAGCAGCCTGTTGCCCTCCACCAATTCTCCTTACCCCTTTGGCCCAGGGCTCCTTCCCTCTGCTCTATCAGGTACTGGTAACTCCATGACAAAGACCCCGTTCTTCTCAAGCACCGAAAGCTGCATGGGAAGGACGGAGGGCAAGGCCTCCAGGCTGTAATAGCAAAAGGCATCCAGCTGGGGGGCGCGGGGGGGGGGGGGCAGGGAATAGCTGCTGACAGATAAGGGCACCTCTACCTCACCTATTTGCATAAGGTAAAAATATCTGCCGAGTGCAATCACAGCCAGTGAGGGGCTGATTAGCGTGTCTGCAGAGCTACAAGGGGGGAGGGCTGGGAAGGGAGGCTCAGGCAGGGCAAGGAGGGGAGGGGAGCTGGCCTGTGTGCAGGAAAGTGCTCCAGAGACCTGCAGGGATCTGGCAGGAGTGCCCCTCCACCATGGGGGCTGCCAGGCCTCCTCCACACAGACAAGCAAGTTCAAGTCCCTAGGAAGTGGGGTGCTTCCGTTGCCCTGCCAGCCAAACCGCCTCGCAGCCACTGGTGGGGTGAAGGTGAGGACTGGTGACACCCTCTGGGCAGCGGGAAGCTAATGAGCAGAACCACGGTCTTGGTAATGGACAGCCAAGCCTCCGAGGCCGAGGACGCGGCAGAGCTGCCGGCCTGTCTGACTCTGGCAAACACGTGCTCAGGGTGGCTGAACACCAAGTGCCTATAAATCTGCCAGGAGGCAGCAGACACCACCGTAGGGCAATGGGAATTTTTTCCCCCTCTTCTTTTTAAAATTTTAAAAAAATTTTTATTTATTTATTTGCAAGAGGGCAAAAGGCTGTGTGTGTGTGTGTGTGTGTGTGTGAGAGAGAGAGGGGGGGGGGGGAGGGAGGGAGGGAGAGAGAACGAATGGGAGCACCAGGGCTTCCAACCACTGCAAACTAGCTTGAGATGCATGCACTGCCTTGTGCATCTGGCTTATGTGGATACTGGGGCATTGAACCGAAGTCCTTTGGCTTTGCAGGCAAGCGCTTTAACAGCTAAGCCATCTTTCTAGCCCTTCTCCCGCCCTTTTTAATGTCAGAAGTGTGACCCACCAACCTATTACAGCAACTGAGTGTGACAGGCTCTGGAGGCTGGCTGTAATGGAGAGGACAGTTTGGGGTAGGGTGCATGACAGCCGCTACTGCCTTGGGGTAAGGGACAGCTCAGGCTCTTGAGCCCCAGCTTGCCCAGGCACCCTGCTGCTCCAGGGCAACCGAGAAGGGGAGGAGACAACACCTAAGGTTTGACCATCTAGTCTGAAAGCAGGAGAGAGCTGTGTTCAAAGCCCCCACTGCTGGTATCTGTCCCTTCCTTATACTAGATTCTAGGTGCTTCCTTTTCCAAGGGTCTCATAGGAGGAGTGAACCAATGAGGTGAAGCTGTGTTTCTCAGGTGGGGAAACTGAGGTGCAGAAATAAAGGTTAAAGTAGGGGAAGGTCTTCAGGCCATGATCCAGAAAGGGTAGGAAGGTCTGAAGAAGGTTCTGGGCTATGAGCCTCTCCCATTGCAGCCCGGGGAGGTGCTCCCAAGCTCTGAGCCACAGCTCTCGTAGCCACCTCTTAACCTCTAGCCCCTCTCCTATAAGTGTTTATTGCTGTTGCATGTGAGTAGCTGGCCCTCGGCAAGAAGACAGGGGCAGTAGGCTTCATAAGGGGAAATCCTGGTGCCCAGAAGGGACCATAAATGCCACACCTCAGAACTGGTATGGGCTGCTCACCCCCATTTCATTCTCTCAACCACTCCCGAAAGGGAAATGTTTATCCATTCCCATCACAGAGTGCAAGGTCCAGAGAAGGTGAATTACCTACTCCAGGCCACACAGATGATCTGGGCTAGAATTGGGCCCGCTGGCCCAGGATGCTTCTGAAGCGTCACCAGCTCCTCTGGGCTTGATGTGGGGACACTGGGCTCTGGCCCTTCTCAGAAACAGTGACCAGCACGGCAGTGGGGGAGGGCACCTAATCCTCCCCACACTCAACATCTCTCGTTGAGTCTGGGCACTGAGCCAGGCTGTCCTCCCGCAGGACTGCTGAGGCAGTAAGGAGGCACTCAGACCTGCAGGGAGGGCTTGTCTGGGAAGAAGCGCCAGATCAATACTAGGCAGTGAGCAGCTGTGGGGGAGGGGACAGAGGCCAGCGCCATTCCTGTCACCACAGCCAGCTCCCCAGGGACCAGACCAGGGGTTTGGCCAGAGGTGCAGCAGCCCCGCCCCCAGGTTCCTTATCAGGCCCTGAGCCATGATAAGGACAATCTTAACTGGCTCTGCTCAACCTCTCTTACCCAATCTCTCTGCAATTTGAGCAGTCCCAGGCAAGTCTGCCCAGCCAGGCACAAAGGGTGGCTTGTCAGGGCCACCAACAGGGATCAGTCCCTCAGACCCTGCATGGCCTTGTGAGGTCCTTACCGACTGTCTCCCCTGCCCATACTCCTGCCACTGAGGGCTCTTGGCACAGGCCAGTGCTGTGCCTGGTTCTGCCTTCTCTGCTTGCTGGAGAAGAAGCAAGTGTTGAACAGAATCAATCCTGGGCCAGCCAGGGTCCTCGCCACAGGCCAGGCCTGCTCTCTGCCACCAGGATGCATCCTGTCTCCCACTGGGAGGGACTTCCAAAGCCATCGAACAGGGCCATCTCCCTGAAGCAGAGCCAATGACTTATCCAGCCTGCTCTCCTCAGAAAGGGGGCTGTCACGGTTGTCCTAGACAGCCCGTTCCATCTGTGGCAGCAAGGACACCGAGAAAGTTCTTGGTGACATCTCTAAGCCATCACAGGCCACTGAGACTAAATATGGCTAAGACAACTTCTTGGAACCTTAGCTTACCTCTGCAAAATGGCATCGTGCACGACAGGTCTAGCAGCACAAATGACAACTAAACCCAGGGTCAAGAAAGAGGGGACCAGTGGGGTGGGGGGGGGAGTGCCAGAGTAGGCAGTTAGATCAACTAGGCAGGACTCGGGCGGCCTTTAAAGGAAGGGACTTTAGGACGTCCCACCCTCGCCATGCCTGTCTCAGCTTGCCCTGCCTGCGCAAATCTTGGGATTTAGTGTTTGCCCATCTCACCCAATTAGATCTCTCTCAAGTGTGTACCTGCCTAGGTATGGGTGGGTTTCTCCCCTAAGCCTAGGCCAATTGGCTGGGACACCTGGGGTAGGTGCGTCCAGGTGGGATGGTACAAATCCTTTATCCACCTAGATCCAAGGAGAGAGTGGACCATTTTTTCTCTCTCTCCAGAACTGGCAGCAACATTTTTGGGGCCCTTGGATGGGGAAAAGACTCCCCCCCTTTTTATTACTGCCTTTACTTTTGATCTTTCTTGGAAGTGCATGGTTTTAAAACCCCTTCCCATGTTTTTTTCTAAGATCCATGTTTGGGTACTTGGGTTCTTGGGCTACACATGGCCTACGCGAGCTTTTGGGCTCCATGTGGTGTTCTTCCCTCCTCCCAGCTTTATCTTCCCTTACCTCCCAGTTTTCACCTTTTCCCACTCCTTTGTAAGATCTGAATAAAATGTGGTATTTTAAAAATCATTTCAGCCGGGTGTGGTGGCCCGTGTCTTTAATCCCAGCATTCAAGAGGCAGAGGTAGGAGGATCGCCATGAGTTCATGGCCACCCTGAGACTACATAGTGAATTCCAGGTCAGCCTGAGACCCTACCTCAAAAAAAACAAAAACAAAAAAATTTTAAAAAATCATTTTTTTAAATCTGGAATTGCCAATTCTTTGGTTAGTTTACAGATATGAACTCAGGACTTGGGGTTTTCCAGAAAGCACCCCAGAACCCCATTTCCCCCCATTATGGGATATTAGTCTCACCGAGATAGCTTGAGAATGATACATAAGCCAAATTTTTATTCAGTTTCCCCTTACTAAAACTTCTATGAGTCGCCACTTCCATCCGCTCTGCTGGAACTCTAGGTTGAGAAAAAACAGCTAGCAGCTCAATGCCTCAGCAGTTTCTGGGAGGAAACCAACTCCCCCAGAGGAAAGAAATTGACTCATTGCTTGCAGCCTCACACTGAGGAGGGTATAAATTGAACAGAAATTGGACTTGTGGTTTGCATTTTGCTCTCTCTCTGGACTAACTTTACTGTGCTCTATGACTACATAAATAATTCTGGGCCTACCCCTGAGACTCCCTTTTCCTTCCCTCAAATTTAAAGTTAAAATGTATCTTCTTTTTTCTCTGGAATACTAAGATATGTGTTCTAACCAATACTAGTGAACACATGGTTAATTAAAGATGGCTTCCACCATGTGTCTTTTCCCTAATAAAAGATGGCGTTGACCACGTGACCTTTCCCCAACTAAAGATGGTGTCTGCTGTTTGGTTTTCCCAGATGCAACAATAGATTCTCCTTCTGTACTCTAATTTAATAATTTCTATAACTGATTTAGCTGCTTTTATACAGGATTACTTCGCTCTAGTAGCAACTAAAAGCAGAAATAAAAAGGGAAAACCAGATATGCTGAAGAAGGCAGAGCCAACGAGCCAGCTACAAACTTGCAGTTTCTGTGGTACTGGCAACCAACAAAGCCACTGCCTGGCAACTGGCATCAGGGTGGCTATGTTCCTGATTCAAGTGACACTCCTGACACATGACAACGGTTCATAATGCTCATAACTGTTGTTCTTTCCTAGACTACCCTATAGGTACTAGTATGGTTTTCCATAAAATTGATGAAAGGAAATTGCAAACGTTGGGTGTCATAGGGTTAATAAGAATGAATTATTTCAGTAGTAAGATTTTGGGATAATAGCAAGTGTTATATTGGTAGAAGGCACTAAGAATGGAGCTTAACTGGGTGTGGATCCTCTTAATGTGCCTAAGTTAAAGGATTATAAGAGAAATCTAGGATGGAAGTTTATAGGACATCAGAAAGACCACAGAAAGGCATTGAGTAAGTGATAAAGTGTTGAGAATGTTGGAAAAATCATTTTAATTTCCTTTTTGAAAATGCTAATAAAAATAGTTCAAACCTGTCATCCCCCAATCCCTAACTTAGACTTTAAGGCCTCTAAAGAGAAATGATAAGATCTTGCTGAATGTGTTGTCTTACATTTCTAAGCCCAGCACTTGATTTTTTTTTTTTTTTTTTGGTTTTTCAAGGTAGGATCTCACTCTAGCCCAGGCTGACCTGGAATTCACTTTGTAGTCTCAGCGTGGCCTGGAACTCACAGTGATTCTCCTACCTCTGCCTCCCGAGTGCTGGGATTAAAGGCGTGCGCCACCATGCCCGACATAACTTGATATTTTTAAAAAGTTACCAAAGACAGGATTCTAGGGGCTGTAGAAATGGCTCAGTGGTCAAAGAGCTTGCCGGCAAAGCCTGACGAGGAGGGTTCCATTCCCCAGTACCCATGTATAGCAGGATGCAAAAAGTGGTACATGTATCTGGAGTTCACTTGCAGTGACTAGAGGCCCTGCCATGCCTATTCTCTCTTTTTCTCTCTCCTCTCTATCTCTCTGCATGCAAATAATTTTTTAAAAAGGCAGGATTCTGCTGGGTATGATCAATCATACCTCTAATCCCTATACTTAAGGTAATAAAACCAGAGATTACCTTCAAAACATTAACAACAACCCTTTAGTCCCAATTATTCACAGACCATGGGGGACCCATGTCCCAGGATCCCATAGAGGGGAGAAGAAAAGACCCCTCCCCCCTACAGTAGGGCATCTAAGCTACCAAAATGGGAGTAACGGTGGAAATCTTTGCACTTGGGCTTAGAATGGCCAGCAGTAGTCCTTATATGCCAGGATGTAAAGTATATGCAAGGGCTGGGGGAAAGGTCCAGAAGAACCGAAGCATGGAAGCTGGCCTTGTGGGGTGAGAATGGATATCCTATCTTGGACCTTCCTTGCTTCAGGAGGTACACAGATCACATTATGTGTCCCTTTTTGATTGGGGAGAAAACAGGGAGATTTAAAAAACCCTAATTTCAGCCAGGCACGGTGACACATACCTTTGATCCCAGCACTTGGGAGGCTGAGGTAGGAGGATCACCGTAAGTTTGAAACCATCCTGAGATTAAATAATGAATTCCAGGTCAGCCTGGGGTAGAGCGAGACTCTACCTCAAGAAAACAAAAACACCTAATTTCTTCTCCCAAATCTGGCTGGAGGGATGTCCCTCTCCCACAAGAAGATGAGAGACAGGATGGGGCATAACCTGACTCTATATTCTTCTATTTTCTTCCTCCATTTCATTTCAGATGGGACAATCAGCTTCCAAGATACTCCAGAAGTCTCCACTAGCCTGTCTCCTTGAGATCTGGGCTCATTTAGATCTACTAAGTTTCAGGAAAGAAGCTTCAATCTTTCATTATCTAATTATTTATTCAATATTTTATTGCCAAAAGGCATGGCCAAAATACCACCTAGTGAATGGAGACAAATAGCCACCATAGGGCAGTTTTAAGTACACTACAATATTTCAACTTGATTGTTATTGCAGGAAAAGGAAAGAAAGAAGTGTCATACATACAATTATTCTTTCACTTATGTGACCATCCTGAGTGGGCTGCTGACCACCAATTGGACCTGACCACCCCAGCTGCTGTTGGTAGCCCAACTGCCCTGACCCTCCAATACCAGAAGGGATTCGTAAAGCTAAAACAAAGCCTTTGAACTATAACTTACTATTCACTATAATGCAGGGAGGAGTTGCCCATTGCATTGATGGGGAGACTTATGGAGACAATTAGAAAACATACTAATGTAACTCCAGATACCTCAGAGGAGGAAATTCTTCTTAAAGATAAAAGTTTAATTCAGTCAACACCTGATATTCATAAGAAATTATAAAAATTGGTAGCTGAACCAGATAAGAGCTTTGATCAGTTGCTCCTGGCTGCAACTTTGGTCTATTTTAACTGGGAAGCTGAGAGGGAAAGAGGGAAACAGAAAAAGAAAAAAAGGAAAATTCAAAGAGCAGAAAAAGAATTGAAAAAAATAGAAAAAGAAATGCTACCAGGAGATCATAGTGGTAATGAAGGTTGCTCAGAGGAAGGTCCCTTCACAATACACCCATAGGGCTTCACAATACACCATAGGGTCTGCTTTCTCTGTGGAGAGAGAGAACACTTTTGTAAGCACTGTCCCAAAAGAGGCTCTGCCAGGTCCTCGCCAGACCCTGTCCTAAATGCCAAGGGAACCACTAAAAAAGCCAGTGCCCTCTGAGTCAAACAGACCTGAGGTTGCCCTCCTCAGCAGATTATAGATGGGCCCTGGGGCTTCCCATACAGGCTCCTGTAATTCCAGTCCACCTTGAGGAGCCCTGGGTAACTACACAGGTGGTACGATATACCAGAAACCTCCTCATTGCCCCAGGTGCTCACCTTTCGTGCTTGATTTTTGTCCTGGGACTAGATCTAACCAGACAGGGGCCTTTAGGGGCATCTCAGGTCAGGTTCAGAAAAGATTCGTTACAGAGACTTTGGCTTGTTCCTGGGGAGACAATCTCTTCCATCATTCCTTCCTTAGAGTCACAGAGACACCAACTCCTTTGCTGGGCAAATGTCAGGTAAAAATGACTTTACTTCTAGGAGAAAGCCTGTCTTCCTTAGTAGAGGAAAATGTAGATCTGTCAGCTAGGACCGATGGGGAAACTACAGGTCGAGCTGTCACTGCCACTCCTTTCCAAATACATCTTTAGGACCCCACTTACTTTCCTTACCAGAAGCAGTATCCACCTAAGTCAGAAACAATTGAGGGACTTAAAGGAACAGGGACTCCTGAAAGAGTATTCCAGTCCATATAATTCTCCTACTTTTGGGGTACAAATGAGCCCTAATAAACGGAGGCTAGTCTAGGACCGTTGATTAATTAATGATGCAGTGGTCCCTCTTCATCCTGTGGTAGCCAATCCTTATATGCTCTTAACTCAGACGCCCTCTGGGCCTACTCATTATTCAATCTTGGACCTAAAGGATGCCTTTTTCTGTGTTCCTCTACATCCAGATAGCCAGCCTCTACTTGCCTCTGAAGATCCAACTCGTAGAACAGGACGAGTTACTTGGACAGTTTTACCCCAAGTCTTTAGTGACAGCCCCCATCTGTTTGGCTTAGCCTTGGCACAGAACTTCTTAGACTGGAAGAGTCTTAAGACCACCCTGTTACAGTATGTAGAAGATCTTTTGCTTTGTGGAGCTTCTGGGAAAACGGTCTCTCAAGAAACCATGACCCTTCTTAACTTGCTGGCTAAGTAGGGATACAATGTCTCAAGGGAAAAAGCTCAATTGTGCCAATCTAAGTTATTTACCTAGCAATGATATTAGAGTTTAAGTTTAAGTCCTCAACAGACCCAGCCTATTTTAGCCTACCCCCTCCCTCACACTAAAACAACTAATGGCTTTCCTGGGAGTTATAAGCTTTTGCAGGATTTGGATTCCAGGTTTTGCAGAACTGACAAGACCTCTGTGCCGACTTCTTTAAAAAAAAAAAACCTTAAAAATATTTTATTTTTATTTATTTGCAAGAAGGAGAGAGAGACAGAGGCAGGCAGATAGAGTGAGAATGGGTGCATCAGGGCCTCCAGTCACCACAAATGAACTCCAGATGCATGTGCCACCTTGTGCATCTGGCTTATGTGGGTATTGGGGAGTTAAACCTGGGTCCTTTGGCTTTGCAGGCAAGGACCTTAACTGCTAAGCCATCTCTCTAGCCCTGTACCAACTTTTTTTTTTTCCCCGAGGTAGGGTTTTACTCTAGCTCAGGCTGACCTGGAATTCCTGGAATTCACCATGTAGTCTCAGGGTGGCCTTGAACTCATAGCGATCCTCCTACCTCTGCCTCCCAAGTGCTGGGATTAAAGGCATGTGCCACCATGCCTGGCTTGTACCAACTTCTTAAAGAGACACAGAAGCGTCTCTCAGCCCCTCTAATATGTGAACTTGAGGCACACTGCTCCTTTCAAAAACTGAAAGATGCACTGACTTAGGCCCCTTGCTTTGAGACTATCTACCCAACCCCGGTTCTTGCTTTATGTGACAGAGAGAAAAGGTATAGCTCTGGGTGTCTTAACTCAACTTAGGGGACCAGTCCCCCCAACTGGTAGTATATCTCTCAGCAATGAACTAGACTCAGTACTAAGGGATGGCCTGGATGCTTAAGGGCAATCACAGCCATAGGAGCCACATAAACCAACCTTGGGAAGGCCTCTTACTGTACACACTCCCCATGACATAGGGAGCATTCTTTTTTTTAAAAAAAAAATTATCATAGCTTTATTAGCATCATTGTAAAAACATAATTTAAAAAAATTCTTACTGAAAATCCTCTTTCATATTTATGCCACTTTAGTTATTGTTGTTATTTAATTCACATTATGTAGTGCTATCTAATTTTGTCACAATCCTATGGAAACTTCTTTTTTTAAATTTAATTTATTAGTTTTCTTTTCAGCAAATACAGGCAGTTTGGTACCATTGTTTAGGCTCATCCATGATCTACCCCCTCCCATTGGACCCTCCTTGTTGATGTAAATGGGTCGTGCATTGTGGAGTTAGCCCACAGTTATTGGTACGATAAATGTCTATGCATAGCATGACCCAACACGTGACTCTGACATTCTTTCCGCCCCCTCTTCTGCAAAATTTCCCTGAGCCATGTTGGGTTCATCTTTGGTCTGCTTCAGTGCTGAGGTGTTGGGGGCCTCTGAGGCTCTGGCTCTCTGATTTGGTAGGCATTGATTTTTCTCTGCGTTGGTCTCCTTCCCCCTTGTGCTGGTATCCGGTTCATCAGGAAAACATCACCCTTGCTTGTTTCACCAATTGTCCTTAGTTTCAGTTGGGCCCCTTTTGAGGTATGATGGGGCAGCTCTCTCCTTAGGATCTGCATCTATCTTTCTTTCCCCGGTATCTGCAGCGCAGCTAGGCGGTCGCCATCTTGGCCGGAAGTCTAGGGAGCATTCTTAACTCAAAGGGACACGTGCGGTTGTCAGATAGTCGAGTGGTAAAATATCAAGCCCTCATGATGGAGGGACGTGAAATCACCCTCAAGGTTTGCTCTTCTCTCAACCCTGCTACTTAGCTCCCACATGAGGAAGCGCTTGAGCACTCCTGCGAAGAGGTCTTACTAGAAGGCTATGCTGCCAGACCAGACCTTAAGGACAAGCTCCTAGAAAATCCTTATTTCCAGTTATTTACAAATGGGAGTTCTTTTGTTCAGGATGGAACTAAAAGGGCAGGATATGCGGGGGCAAGAGAACATGAGATTCTCAAAGATGGCCCACTTCCAGTTAATACAAGTGCCCAGTTAGCAGAGCTAATAGCTCTGACCAAAGCCTGAAGGTTAGCACAGGAAAATGGGTAAGTATCGTATCTATACAGACTCCAAATATGCTTACTTAAGATAAGTTACTACCCTTGTCACTGGTGTAACTTCTTTTTCTAAGTGTATTAATCACCTGTGTAGAAGCCAAATCCAATTGGAATCACTGGAGCTAAAATGCCAATATTTTGGCCCCTGCTCCCAGGTCACAAGGCCACTGGAGATGATGGGACACTTCTATACTGTCCCTCTGGTAAGTCACCTGTCTTCCTGAGCAGGGAGGATACAGAGAACCAAAAACAAAAAATCGGTGTACGATCTGAAACAGGAGAGTCACGACTGAGGAACGATCAGTCCTCCTGGCATCCCAATGAAGGGAAAACTACTTGGCCATCATGGCCCTGACTCATCCTAACAAACACCACCAGTATTGGAGAAGCTAAACTGCTACTCTCAGGTCTTTAAAATCCCCTAATGGAGAGCCATTAGTGATCCCCCCCACAAAAAAGAAACAAAAATTACATCTTGAATTAAATTTTGGCTATCTGTTTGGTCTTAAACATTGAGAGAGAGAAATATAACCAAACACAAAGGGGTACCTTGGAAGGTAAAACTCAACACCAATGGCTAAGTTTGCTCTTCCTCTCATCACAAAGCAGGCCTCACTTTCTATCCATGCTGCTGTTCAGCCTTTTCATTCTACCTGCCTATCGTCAGGATGGAAATTCATTCCTTGTATGCACAGGATAGTGATCAGACTAACTGCTGGGTCTGTGGGCTCTTGCCCACTTCCAGTGCCTCTGGACTTCCCTGGCAGGTATCTCCTCTCCAAGGGTATGATTGAAATCAGTTACAAGTCTATATTAACCAGAAAAGAGCTAGCTTTCCTACCTTAACCCAGGTTACTAGCTGGGATGTTTCTCAATGGCCTATCAACTCTACCATGAATGAACTGGGACACAGAAAGAGCTTCTCAAAAGGGGACTGACAAATTCTTGAGAAGGTATGTTGGCCTCCTCTCTGAAGCTCGAACTTCATGATAAGGAAGACAATCATAGATATCAAAAGGCATCCTTATGATTGGAACAAAAAACCCATGCTCTCTCAAAATATCCCAGTAATGTGCATTTTCTAGATGAGTTATTTCAGACTTGTGCCAAAACATCATTACCCTTCAACCATCAGAATAGTTTGCTACTGAATGGACCCTGAGGCCAAGTGTATGCTGGGCAGCCCCTAATGGCACCCAATGGCTCTGTAGTATCAACCTTTGGCCTTGGTTGCCTCAAGGATAGATTAAAAGGTGTACTCTTGGGTTTCCCTGGATGCAAGGGTGACAAGTAGAAACCTTAGAGCACCCAGCCAATATACAGGTTTTAAAACACCAGTGGACCAGTAGTGTTTTCCAATGGTATGATCACTTAGTCTTTCTTCCATCTGTCAGACTGGAAGATGTCATCTGACACATGGAAACTCTCACAAAGTATACCCAAAAGATTTTAAATGACAGCTGAAGGAATCACTCTCCTTAATTCTGAGCTTAAACCAATAAGAAAAGCCTTCATACAGAACCACATGGCTCTAGACATACTCAATGCAGCCCAAGGTGGCACATATGCCATTATCAAGGATGAATGTTGGGTATACATTCCTGATAACTCTGCTAGTGTCTCCTCTGTTTTACAAGACCTGCATAAACAGGTTCAGACCATGTCAGATGCTATGGTGCCATTCGGTGAACAGTTATGGGAGTGGATCTCAAATTTTTCATGGTAAAGGAAGATCATACCCATTATAATCTTCATACTTGTTTTGTTCATCTTTGACCCTTGTATAATCAACTGCTGTTTTAACTTTATCTCTGCTTGCTTACAGGCAGCTCACACCAAGATGGTTATACAGCAATCCAACTCCATCTATACGGGCCCACTTGAACACCCACTGAAAGTAGAATACTCACCATTTCTGATGGGGCTACCTATTCTCCCTACCTTACAATCTAGACATCTCCATCTCTAAGATAGGCCCCAATACTTATGTTACTAATGCTTATAATTTTTATACCAGGCCAAAGAGATCTAAGTGATGTGGTGTCTGACTGACAGATTTCTCCCTTAGGCCTTTAGAATAGTTCCCCTCTCTGGGAAACACTCTGGCACATCTCCCTGCCCCATTCAGCAGGAAGTAGTTCACTATCTAACTTCATCATCCCTTTTCATCTAACAGTAGTTAGAGTATCTTCTCATGAGAGGAAGAAATGTTGGGGAGGGGGTTGTCAGAATAGGCAGTTATATGAATTAGGCAGGACCAGAGCAGCCCTTAAAGGGAGGGACCTTAGGATTTCACACCCTTGCCATGCCTACCCAGCTTGCCACACCTATCTCAGTTTGCCCCACCAGACTTGGGATTTAGTGTTTGTCCTTCTCACCTACTTAGATCTTTCTCAAGTGCACACCCTGCCCAGGTATGGGTGGATTTCTCCTCTAAGCCTAGGCCAAATGGCTGAGACACCTGGTGTAGTTGTGTCCAGATGGGATGGCACAATCCTGTATCTCCTGGACCCATGGAGAGAGTGGGCTCTTTTGTGTGTCTCTCTCTCTCTCCCCAGAGCTGGCAGCAACTTGTTTTGGGTCTCCGGACAGGTAAGAGCTCTCTCTCGCTCTGGCAGCCATTCTGGGGTGGGAAGAGACACTCCCCCCACCTTTTTTTTTTTTTTTTTTACTGCCTTCACTTTTGATATTTCTTGGAAGCACATGTTTCTAAAATCCCTTCTCATATTTTTCCCCCCTAAGATCCACGTTTAGTTACATGGGATCCTGGGCTACACATGGCCTACATGGGCTTTTGGACTCCACATGGTGTACCTCTCTTCTTCCCACTTTATCCTCCCCTTACCTTCTGGTTTTCTCCCTTCCCCACGCCTTTGTAAGATCTGAATAATATGTGGTATTTTAAAAATCATTTCCTTGAATCTGGAATTGCCAATTCTTTGGTTAGTTCACAGATATGAACTCAGGGCTTGGGGTTACAGAAAACACCCTAGAACCCCAATTCCCTCCAAACCCCCATTACACAACCAGGTCATCAAGGTCTTGATGGCTTGCTGGTTGCTTGGTTCCTTTAAGGGCAACTTTTAAGACATATGCATGAATCTGCCTCCCACTGTGTGTCAGGGGGGTGCACAGGGTCTCAACATGTGGCCCAGGCTGGCCTAGAACTTGAGTTACTACCTTGGCCTCCAGATCCTGGGATTATAGGCATGTATCACTATGCCCAGACTATAATGGCATTTTTTGGTAGTATTAGAAATTTATTGAACATAGGGCCTTGAGCATGCAAGGTAAGTGCTCCACCCAGTCCTCTTTTTATTTTGAGACCGGGTCTTACTAAGATGCTGAGGTTGCCCTTGAATTCACTCTGTAGCCCAGGCAGGCCTTGAACTTGCAATCCTGCCTTTGCCTTCTGGGAGTGGGATTACAGGCCTGTGCATTCGGACTATGCTCCATCATGACTCTCTTTTTTAAACTGTTTATTGACAACTTCTATAAATATAGACAGTATACCATGACCATAATCCCCTCTCACCACCCTTCCTTTTCCCCCTCCCAAACTGTCTCCACTGAATCCTTTCTTTTCAACTAGTTTCTCTTGTATGTTGATGCCATTATGCTTTCCCTTCCTATCACACCATGAGTGGTAGAGAGAGCTATGATGGGTGAGCCACAAGCAGGAAGGAGGCAGCCACCCAACCCGCCCCTGCATGCCTTAACCTGGAGAAAAAACAAATGGGTCCTTTGGCCTGTGGGCGGGCTGGGGTGGGGCAGAAGGTGCCTCTGTTTGCCTAGAGTTTCGAGGTTGGCTGGAGACCAGGCCTCTGGCCTCACCTGGCCCTCTCCCCCACCCCCACCTGACAGCTCTTCCATGGGACTCCCCACTGGGAAGGACCTGGGTGGTAGCTGGTGGGACAGCTTTGGCCCCACTGCTAAGCATCCTTCCCACTTGGCTCAGGGCCAGCAGGCTCCAGCCAGCACCAGGTAGAAACTCACAGGACTTTGGACTTTGACCTTTAACCCAGTTGAGGCTCCAAGCTTCAGGGATCTGGGTTCAAAACCCAGCTTTGTAGTCTCTGGCTGTGGAATCTGAGGTTTTTTTTTTTTTTTCTCTCTCACTTAAAGGGATTAGCTTTATCCCTCACATGTTTAAAATTTAAAAGGAGGAAGAAATATGAAGGTGCTTCTGAAATACTTCAGGATAGAATTTTTTTTTTAATTTTTATTTATTTATTTGAGAGAGAGAATGAGGCAGAGGAAGAGAAAGAGGGAGAGAAAGAATGGGCAGGCCAGGGCCTCCAGCCACTGCAAACGAACGTCAGATGCATGCACCACCTTGTGCATCTGGCTTATGTGGATCCTGGGGAATCGAACTGAGGTCCTTTAGCTTTGCACGCAAACGCCTTAACTGTTAAGCCATCTCTCCAGCCCAGAATAGAATTTCTTTACTGAAAGTACTCAAAACCCTAGAAGGCAGACATGGTGGCTGACTTTTTTAATCCTAGTACTTGGGAGGCTGAGGTAGGAGGATCATCATGAATTTGAGGCCAGCCTAGGGCTACTGAGTTCCAGGTCAGCCTGGGCTAGAGTGAGACCCTGCTTCAAAAAAAATGAAAATAACTCCAGACCTCCTGGTTCCACTGTGCATAGCCTGTATCTACAGAATTGCCTGTAAATATGATAAATTTCCCCATAATCCCATGGATGCTGTGGTTATTCCCATTTTATAGGCAGGGAAACTGAGGTTCAGATAGGTTTGAGGAGACCAACAGCAAATGTCACTTCCTTCTCAGTCACACGTTTTACCACCATGTTGCAAGCACTCCCTATGTACCAGGTGGTGTGTTGTTAGGTGCTGGACACGGAGCTGGAGTCCTCAGCTCTACAGAGTGGCAGTTACTCCTAGACAAAGCTAGAGAGCTGACTCCAACCCTGGCCTCCAGGCTGAGCAGCTCTGGTGGCTCAGCCATCAATTGCCATAGGTAAGGAACATTTCCAAAGGCTAATAATGGCCATTCCCTGGCTCCACACCCATTTGCCCTGACCTATCCTGATAGCAGAGGAGGGCAGTCAGGTCTTTCTGTTCATTTCCTTTTATTCCCTGGAAGGGCACGGGATCTGGTAAGAGACATCCCTTTGTCCTCTGACCCATGACCAACTCATGTACATCTGCCATGGTGCCTAGGGCTGCAGAGTCTGCCACCTCCCTAGTCTCCAGGCATTCCCAGACCCCAGGTTCTTCTGGTGAACGGTACATGGGAACCCTAATCCTCAAGCCCTCAGGGGGCCTGTCTATCCAGAAGGTGCAGACTATGTGCTTCAGGCCTGGAGTGCTCGGCTACTTTCAGGATCCCAGGCTCTCACATTGGTTTTTGGCTTCTCCCAGTAGCCACTTTGTAATGAAATGGCAAGCCGTGTGCCCAAGCCCTCTTTGCTTCTGCTGACTCACAGATCACATCTTCATACCTAAAATAGAGCTAGGCATGGGATGTTTTCCCCATTGCCTTAGTGTCTAACAGCATAAGACACAAGTCTTGACATGACATTGGGGATGTCAACTCTGACCAGTGATGCCCCATACTGACCACTGCAGCTACCTTCATTCAGAAGCCAAACTCCCAACTGGGCAGAGGCAACAAGGACAGGGAATATCTGGATTAAGCCACAAAAGGTGCATGGAGGGTCAGCTAGAGCTGCGTGTGGCAGGGAGGGAGGGCCTTTCCCATGTCTACAGCAGTGTCATTCCCAGCTGGCATCAGTGATCAGGTGGTGGCTTTTGGAGAGACTTCCTTAGAAGAAGAGGGTCTGGGCATGCTTCTGGGTGGTTTCTATTCACATTCAAGGATATCTGTCAAAAGTATCCCCCCTCCTTGGGGTGGGGCAGTGGACAGTAGGAGAGAGACAGTGTGTGTGTGTGTCCAGGGGTCACAGTGGACAGGGCAGGCCCATATGCTGTTCAGATGAGGACACCCAAGGAGGCAGCTGATGGGTGAGCTCAAGGGTGGCCCAAACACAGGGACATGGCAAGACCTGATATGAAAGGCAAGTCCCCATCAGATCCCAACCCCCAGCTGTGTCAATCATAAGGGTTCTCCCCTGGGTATTGACGCAGCATGGAAAGGAGCAGTATATAAGTAGCAGGAAAGGATAAGACAGGAGGGGAGGGGAAGAGAGGAGAAGATAGGAGGGGAGGGGGAAAGAAGAGAAGAGAGGAAAGAAGGGGAGGGAAGGGAAGGGGAGAGGGAGGAGAGGAGAGGAGAAAAGAGGAAGGGAGAGAAGGGGAGGAGAAGAAAGTCTCTGTGGGTTCCCAGACATGAAGCCCCCTCCCATTGAGGGTGGGCACAGAGGACTTCTGCACTTTGTACTCCATAGCTAAGAAAGAGTATTACTATGGAGGAACTTAGAGGGGTGACCAATTAAGTTCAAGGAGAGAAGGATTTGCAGGAAGGTGGGCTGTGGTTCTCTAGATAGATGTGAAGGTCAAAATGAGAACTCCAGTTAACCCCAGCCTCTTTTTGCTCAATCCTGCTCAGTAGCCAGATGTGGGCAGGAAGACACTTGGCTCTGTTCAGGCAGGTGGGGGTGCCCGTGTGTTGGAGGTGGTGGCACCACTCCTGTGAACTCTGGCAGCCGGAGTCACTACCACAGGTTAGCCTGAGAGAGGGCAGTTGTGTGTGGAGAGTGGGCACAGGTGCAGGGCTTCTCTGGTGAGAACCAAAGGCACTCAGAACAGCTAGGTACTGCAGCCAGTACATAAGAGACCTGACTGAGTAACAGAGCGGGCACCTCAGCTGGGTGGAGCTCTGCTACACAGTGGCTGGAGACTAGACCTTACTGTCTAAGGGAAGGATGGGACTTGGATGGCTGCTCCAAGGAAGATGGGTCTCTCCAGGCCAGACTCTGACAAGGTGCAGCTATATGGAAGCCCCCAGCACACACTTGGTGAATTCATGTGGCTGCTACCCAGGTAGTGTGTGTTGGTGGGGCGGTTATTGGCCTTGGTTCATTTGTTTAGATGCTCATAGAAGACTGCAACCATGAGTTAGCCAGTAGGCTGGAAGTATGGACAGCCTGGGGCAAGGACCAGAGCCCTTCTCCAAGGCAAGGGGATCTGGACACTGTTAGCCAGGCCTAGACGTCTCTGAGCAGATGGGCTGGCCACCTAGGCCATGGGGCTCCTCAGACCCAATCTGGCTAGGCCTGATAGGCCTCTAGGAGTAGCCTGCACTTGAAAGCCAATGACAGGGGTTAAGATATCTTCCATTTCCTGTGACTTCCAACATGAACCATTCAGTCCTTTCAGCCACATCCCAGGTCTGATCCAAGCTGTCTCCCAGGAGCAGTGTTGTAGTCCAGTTAGAGATCCTAGCTGGGCCACCAGGGCTCTCTCCCCTAGAGACGGTGGGCCCTAGGCATGCTGAGCTGTGGGTGTCCCCTCAGCTGGGAAGAAATAGGATGGAAGAACCAGAGACAAGTGCTTAAAGCCCCTCAGGGTACCAGCTCCTGCCGTATATACCAAATTCCAGCTTGGTCTGTAATCACCCCTGCATGCACATGCACCCCGAAGTAGATTACAAACTCTGTAAGGTGAATCAACGACTTAAAATTCTTCCACATCTGCTCCAGTGGGAGGTGCCCTCGCCTCCCAGTACCTGGATCACAAGCAAACAGGCAATCGCCACCTGCAGGACCCCCCCCCCCCGCCCCCTCCCATGAGCCTCGTGCCTGGAAGAAATGGGATGGGGGCAGACTGAGCATGGGCTGTGCCCTGCAACTTTCCCTGGTCAGGGAGGGAGGGCAGAGCAGGTGGAGAACTGAGTAACTGGAGCCAGGGAGGAATTCCTTGCCCTTCCTCCAAGCTTTTATTAAAGTAGGGTGGGGAAGGGGAAGGGGCAAGCTTCCATCGGAAAAATCTCTCAGGCAAACCCAGGAGGTGGAGCGCTGGGAGGGAACACCAGGCTGTCTGCAAATAGAAACCGCCCCGACTCCAGGGCGCTAAGCCTGGACAGCCCAAGGGCATGAGAGCCCATAGCTCCCGGTCGTCCTCTTTGCCACACTCCTAGTCCAATCCCCTCATCTCCCCAGAACTGGGAAGTGGGAAGCCGTATATCCAAAAGTTGGGGGAAAGTGCACGCACAACCAGGATAACTGAGTTGTCACTGTCGCTGGGAACCCCCCCGCCCCCACACACACCTCGAGTCGGAGTTGCTACTTGGACCTGGCTCTGTGTAGACAGACCGCGTGAGGTCACTCACAAGACTAATCCAGAGAGCAGTCAGTGTAGGGACTTGCAGAGGAAAAGGCATGTTTTCTACCCTCTCCCACCCATGCTTGTGCTTAGAAGAGCTGGTAGGAAGAAATGTTGGGAGAGACAGGGTCCGTCCGTCCAATTCCACCCGAGCGTTGGGAGACTTCCGGGCAAGAAGGCAAGAAAGTCGCCAAAGCACCCTGCAACCAGTCTGCTAGTTCGCACTCCGCCCCTTGCGCCCCCCCCCCCCCATCCGAGCCCGCCGGCCGACGCACGGTGTCACCCAAACGACCCACTACCTAAGCATGAGCGCTGCCCAGCTCCTGCTGCGCCCGAACTCCCCCCACCCCCAGCGCCCCTTCCCACTTGCAAAGAGCCCACAGTGCACCCTCCGGGCTCTCGAGGAATTGGCCGCCGGCGAGGGAAGAGCTAGGGGCGAGGGTTGGGATCTGCAGATGCGTCTCTTGGGACCCAGGCTGGGGAAGATCAGGGACCCGGGCACTTGCAGGGTAACGGGCAAGCCCGAGCCCTAGGTCCGGGGCTGGGGACGAGGCGTGCTGCAGGGGGAGAGCTGGGGAGGGGCAGACTGCCAGCTCCCCTTTCTTCCCAGGCTCGGGTTCCCAGGTCAACCCCCACCTCCAACTGGGAGCGCGTCTCCATTCCCTCGCAGGTCTCGGGCTGCGGGCGTGGCTCCCACCCCGGACCCCTTGCCAAGGGGCCGGCAGGAGGTCCTTACCTCGGCGAGGACTTCTGCGTCCTCGGCCACTGCGCTGCGGCCCAGACAGTCCAGAAGCACCAGCAGCAGCGGTAGCAGCCGGGGCCGTGCTCTCGCTTCCCGGCCGCCGAGGCAGCTGCCAATCCGGCCCGGCCGCCCGGGCGCGCTCCGGTTGCTGCCCATGCTCTCGGCTCCCAGCCGGATCCGGAGTGCTGCACGCGGGGCTCGTTGCCTGGCGGTCTCCGGGTTCTTGCGTGTGGCTTGGAAACTTGCGATGATCCCTGGCCCCCCGCCCGGCTGGCGTGGGGCGGACCTGGGGCTCCGCGTGCCCCCCGGAGCCGCTCAGGTCTCCTCAGCAAATTCCCAAGCCCGAGGAGACGCGGGCGGGGCAGGTTTGAGCGCGCCGGGCCCGCCCGCCCGCCCGCCGGCTGGAGAGGGGACCGGCCGAGCTGCCCGCTGCGGGGTCCTGCAGCCTCCGCGCCCGGCCCGGAGCGCAACTCGTGAGCCTTTGTCTGGCTCAGCGCTCTGGCCGCCCGGTCCCACGGCGCCCCCTGCGCGCCCAGCTCCCTCTCTCCATGCCCAGGGCCGGGCGCTCCCACCCCGGTAGCTAAGCTACTCCAGTCGCTGCTGCGCCCAGCGGGGGCCCGGATCCCCACGCAGTCACTCGGCTGGCCGCTGGGCCCAGCTGGGCCTGGGTCCCCCAGGCGGTCACGGGAGAAATGCAGGGAACAGGTCTCGGTGAACGAGCAAGCTGGCGAGCAAGTAAGCCTACTCTCCAGTCACTGTGTCCCTGGCGAGTTCGGTGCGTCTCCAGCCTTTCCAAACCCTCCTCCCAGCGCTGAGCGCTGCAGCCACCGCGGCTGCTCTTAAAGCGCCAGTGTGCTCTCTCGCTTGATCTCAGTAGGCGGACCCAGGCAGGGGCTCTGGGCAGCACCCTAACCCAGGCTTTCTCATAGCAGGTGCCTGCATACAGCCCCTGCCGGTGGGTGGCCCTTTAACTCTTTCCAGATGGCAGCAAATCTTCCTTGGCCCACTTTGGGCCCATCCCTGCTTCTGGAGAGGGGTGACCCTAAATCGACCCCATGCTGAGAGAGGGCCCAAGGAAGGCATGGCCTTCCTGTGAAGAAAGAATGAAGATTCCTCCTCCCACTTGGTAGGTGAGGATGGGCAGGAAGGATGGGTAAGGGAGTCAGAACCCAAATGTCCTGTTTTAAACCTAATTCTCTAACAACAGTTAGGGTTACCTCTGGAGTAGGGAGAATGAGGGAAAATATGAGCAAGGTAGGTCTCCTCGGTAGGCAGTTAGGGAAAGGGAGCCCCAGAACCCCAGAAAAGGTATACCAAAGCCTGTGTCCTCACATGACAGAGGGTGCTATCCACCTTATATCTTGGTTCTTCTCCACTTGGGCTTAAATGTGGCTGGAGGTTTCCCCTGTAAGGAACTGAAGGAGGTAGCAGAGCTCAATGGTCATTCCCTCAGACCCTTCCTGGCTAGGCATGGTCCATACTGAAAATGTGGTAGATCCCGGCCAAGCCCCCACATGATACCATCTATGGTTTGGGGTAGATCATCTAAATTAGTGCATAGCCAGGTGAAGCTTTCTGGAAAGCTACATGAAAGAAAATTCACACAGAAAGAGAGGCAGAAACAGACCTCACAAGAGGAGAGGCCCCAGAGCAGGGAGTCCATTTTCTCCTCAGATCTTGGGGGAAATGAAGTGTGTGGCTGTGTCTCAACAACATGATTGTGCTCTATTTGATTCTATTATGCTGTAGATACCATGGAGCCTGATCAAAAGTCCAGGAAGGGTCTCACCCAAGGTGGTGCATGCAATGCATCTGGAGTTAGATTGCAGTGGCTGGAGGCCCTGGCCTACCAATTCTGTGTCATTAAAAAAAAAAAAAAAAAAAAAGCCCATGATGGATATCATCTGGCACTTGGCAAAGCTTCGTGTGAACAGGAAGTTTGGATGTGGGGGAAAGGCAGAGGCAATTTCATCTATTTCCATCACCAACTCACTTTTCTGGGGATCCCTCACCTTGTTTCTGAATTACCCCCCCCTCTTTTTTTTTTTCCTAGGGAGGATCTCACTCTAACCCAGGCTGACCTGGAACTCTAGCTTCAGGCTGGCCTCAAACTCACAGTGATCCTCCCATCTCTGCCTCCCAAATTCTGGGATTAAAGGCATGTGCCGCCACAGCTGGCTAAATTCCCCAGTTTGAAACTTGCTTTTGGGTGATCTGCAGTGTTCAGGCAAACAACAGGATTGCCTCTGTCTAACCAGAGTATACTGCAATCATTTGCAAAATTTATTTTTAAAAATACTGATAAACAGTTTACTTAGTAAGAAATAACTGAGTTAAGAGACCAGGATGGTGGTCAGACAAGGTTGGTAATTGTTTTCTCCCATTGCAGGTTCTTGGGTCATGGAAATAACAGCCCATGTGGCCAGATCATGAAGTTCCCAATCAAATTAGCTTGGTACACATGTGCATCACCAGGGACTAAGGGTCTACTATCCAGAGCTAGCTTAAGAGGACTAGTGGGACCATGATGTGTAAACTTTCACCAACCAGCTTTAAACATTGTCCACATTTTGCTACCATTATTTCACCTATGTCTTGATTCCCCACCACACACACCTTTTTTTCCCTTGGAAACTTTTAAATCAAAGCCTGGATATGACATTTCACAGCAGTTTCATTTGAGACCCACATGTGGTGTGAGGGGTTATACAGAAAGCTCTAGAAGAAGCCAGTTCACTGGCTTCCTTTCCATCGTCTAATTTACCAGAATCTGGAGTTCCTTGTTTCCTCACTCTTACTGTTTCCTTCCTCTACAAATAAAAATGAAATTGCCTAAGCTGCGTTTGAGGACTTGGGAGCTCTAAACGGAATGAAACCACTAACCCATTGCTTAGGTTCTCACAGATGCCCAGTGAACTGTGAATGTATAGAATACAGAGTACTTCTCTCTTTTCTGCATCTAAGACCTTTCTCTGGCCTCACATCACCCCACTGCTTTACTCCCTAAATGACCTTCAACCCCATTGTTGGGAAGGCAGCTTTGAGACTCCTACCTTTTTTATATTTAAAAAAAATTAACTAATTTATTTATTTTCAAGCAGAAATAGAAGAGGGACAGAGAGAATGGGCATGCCAGGGCTTCCAGCCACAGCAAATAGACTTCAGATACATGCACCACTTTGCGCATCTGGCTTTATGTGGGTACTGGGGAACCAAACTTGGGTCATTAGGCTTTGCAGACAAGCACCTCAAGAGACCTTTTTATATTTGGTCACCTGGTGAATAAACTTTTTCTCTTTTGGGGCTGGAGAGATGGTTCATCAGTTAAAGGCACTTGTTTGCAAAGTCTGATGGCCAGGGTTCTATTCCCCATAATCAACGTTAAAGCCAGATGCACAAAGTGGCACATATGTCTAGAGTTGGTTTGCAGTGAGAAGAGGACCTAGGGCACCCATTTTCATTCTTTCTCTGTGTAAAATTAAAAAAAGATTGTTTTGTCTTTTGGATTTTCCAAGGTAGGGTCTCACTCTAGCTCAAGGTGACCTGGAACTCACTCTTTAGTGACTGGCCTCAAACTCATAGCATTCTTCGTACCTCTGCCTCTTGAGTGCTGGGATCAAAGGCATGTGCCACCATGCCTGGCTCTAAAAAGAAATTTTTAAAAACATAGAAGAAAGAAAAACCTTTCCCTAAGTTTATGGGGGACACCTGAATCAAACCACTACAGCATGTGATTCTGGCAAAATGAGCTTGCTTGGTTAATAGGGCAGTCTTTGGGTCTGCGTGCCAAGACAAGGAATAAACAAACAAACCAAGTACTTTCCCTCTCCCTCAGAAACAGCTGGGGTGGTCTGGAGAGGCGAGGGAAAAGGCCATAGTGCCAGGTGGAAATCAGCCAGTCCCTGCCCTATGGAGGGAACATCTGAGGGTGCCAGGGCCAGATGTGTTGACTGTGTACTTCTCCTGGTGTGATACAATCCCCATCAAGAGCATCTCTTCCTTACACACCGTCCACCCAGGAGAGGCCCCAGCCTGCTCCCTGTCTCCCCTGTCTCCGCTCATCTGGGTTTCTGGAACACTTCTCCTCTTATGGAAGAGCCCCAGCTGCTTCTGCACCGTCGGCGCAGTGCTTGCTGGAGGCACACTGCAAGTCTGGGTGCCTGCCAGGTGCTTGCTGCCAGCATCCTCAGTCCCCGCCCACCTGTCCCCATCCTCCCCGCCCCCATCAAGCTCCCACTCCCTTCCCTCCATGGCCACCTTCCGTTCACCATTGAAGAGCCCTTTATTGATCTTGGTCCAGCTCTCAAAGTGGCTGCACTCTTAAGTCTATCCTCGGCCCAGATGACCTGCAGAGCCATATCCCCTCCCAAGGGAGCAGTCCTTTGGGCAAGTGCATTGTTGGTGATGAGGATTCTGCTCAGCACGCCTGGCCTGCTTTCCCCACTGTGAGCACCCAGAGGGCCAGGCCTGGACTGATTCAGCCAAGTACCTAATTCAGGACCTGGCAGAGTAGGCATCAGAAACATGGGCTGTGCATCCAGGGTAGTCATGTTGTCTACAGGCCAAAAAGTATGCCTGGCTGCTTCTTCCTCTCCAGCGTGACCTCAGATGCCAGGAACACCAAGCAGCTGGTCAGCTGATCTGTGTGGTGGCATTAGGGGGTGAGGTATGGATATGGTTTCTTGTGCTAGGAAAAGGCAGAGTCGCAAGGAGCATGCACAGTGGCAGCCAAAGCAACAGACTCTCAACATCTTTCCCATGGGCCCAAGTGGAAGGTGTGTGCAGGGCTGGCCTGGGCAGAACCGGGGTAGAAACTTGGGCTAGAGCTGAGTCAGGTCCTAACAAGCCATTTCTTATGTTCCAGGTAAGTCGCTTAACCTGTTCTTCCATCAAACAGCAGTCAACTCCACCAAGTTGCCTTTCAACAGGCTGAGCTGCTGAGAATGGGAATGCCCTGGAAAGGCCTTGGTAAAGGTCACAACAGCATAAAGTCTAAAGGTCTGTGCTTATACCCATGAGGGGTCGGGGATGGCAACTCCCTGCCACATGCCAAGCCCTGGCCTCTCTGTGTATATGCAGCCCCACTGTTTGCAGGCCTGATAGGTGTAGGAACCCTACCCCCTTTTTTTATTTTGTGTGTGTGTGTGTGTGTATGCATGGGCGTGTAAGGGCCTCTTGCCTTTGCAAACAAATGCCACACACTTGTACCACTTTTTGTGTCCAGCTTAGATGGGTGGCTTGGGGACTGAACCAGGGCTGGCACCCTTGCAAGTAACTGCTGAGCCATCTTCCCAGCCTCCTCACCCTCTTTCTTCTGAGGTATAGCTACCACCCTTCAAACTCACCTTAGAAGTCATAACAAGTTCTTCAAAAGCCTCCCAAACTGTGAAGCACAGCATGAGGGTAAGGGCAGAGAAAAGGCATTTCTCACCTTGTTGAACAAAAGCAGTCCAAAATAAGACCCCACAGAAAAAAAACTACAAGTTTTATTTATTGACGTAATTCAAAACTGTAACAAAATATCTCTTCATCTATCACCAGAAATCCCCATGACAACTGGGGAGGACCGGTCCTTTGCTCTAGTGAGAGCCTGATGAAAAATGAAAGTCTTGTGCAGCTGGGCCCTCTGGCCACACCCCTCAGAATGCTCAAGCCACAGCAGCAGGAGGATCTGGACTGGAAGAAGGCTCCTCTCTGCCTCTTTGGGAAAGCTGATGGGGAAGCTAGGGGTCAGAGTGTTGGAGGCTGGGCAGCCAGCCACATGCAAGCCAAAATGAAACATCTGCCTGCCTCTCCCCAGGCACCTGGCTGGGAGAGTGGGAGGAAGGAATGGAATGGAGAAAACTGATGCTGACCACAAATTAGCACCCTGTGCCTGGCCCTGAGATGGCCTCTGCTGGCATAATACTGGTGAGAGAAAAGGAGAGAAAGGTGGCACACTTCCAGGAGAGAGGGTGAGGCAAGGCACGATGAATGTAAAACCTGGTGTGAGACCAATAGCATTGCAATATAAATGGCTTCCGAGGGGAGGAGATGGTCTACAGGGGCCACAGGAGATATTCTCTGCTGAATGGGTGGGCTCCCTTTAACAATGCTTTTTTTCTTTCTCTACAATAGTCCAGAAGAATTAGAAGGCCCAGGCTGCCCTCTACTGGTGATTTATGGGAATGGCTCAAGAGCAGCAACCAACATCACTCTCAAAGGGACCAGGAGAGAAGCAGTCAACAGGGACAGCTGTAAATGCCCGAGTAGGCTGAAGGCACCTCCATAGATGGGGAAGCAGGTTGTATCCAGCCTGCAGACAGGCCCCGACCAAGGAGGTGGTGTTCACTTCAAAGGCATCGAGAAGAATTTGTTCCCAGACTTGCAGCGCACCTGTTCGGCGTGCACACGGAGCAGCATCTCAGAGTCTTCAAACTCATCCACGATTTCCTTTAGTCAGCAGTGAGAGAGCCATGTTAATGGGAATCTGGATGCAGACGCACCACAGATAAAACCATCCTAGCAAACTCCCTCAGAGATGGGCCCACGCACAGGGGACCCAGGCCATGCAGGCTCAGGCTTTTTGTTAGCTTGTCTAATCACGTCACCATTTTGTGAGTAGGGTCTGTCTCCCCACCAACTTCTAGGCAAGGACATAGACACTTGGAGCTCTGGGGTACAGTGTCCAGTACCTAATCTGGTTTGGTTTAGGGGCCAGGTCTGCTGCAGCCAGACATCAGAGCTCTTTGCAGCATGAGGAGGCCGAGGCCCAGGCCCCTACAGATGGGGCTGCACAGATTATATTTTTCAGAAAGCCAAATCAGCTGCCAACACTTGAAGACTTGGAGAACGCACATGAAAATCTGTTTTTTGTTTTGTTTTGATTTGTGTTTTGGCTTCTCCTAAGAAACAAAAATGCTAGTAACACTGGGCCACACTGCTCCCTGTCAGGAGCTGTGCATGTACCCTCTTGGTTCTCTCAGGGAAAGTGAATTGTTCCACTTGCTATTAAAATAAGACCAGCAGTAGTGGTGCATGCCTGTCATCTCAACACTCAGGAGCCAGAGGCAGGAGTTCAAGGCCAGCTTGGTCTCCATAGAGAGTTCGAGGTCAGCCAGAGATACACAGTGAGATACTGTCTCAAAAGTAAACAAACAAAAAAACTGCCCAAAGCCAAAATGAGACTGGCACCAAGGCTGAATGTTCCACAAATGTGGCACACTTTCTTCCCAATACCGGCAGGTCCAAACCTCTGATCTCAGGTGACAGTCTGGGACTTCCAGGGGAGCCTGCGGCCACCAGGGTTTTAAGGCAGTGCATACAGAATCTTGTTAAAATCCAGTCCTGCCTCCCTAGGCCAGGTGTGGAGCCAAACACATGTACTACTAACCAGCTTCCAGGTCTGCAGTTGGTCCTGGAACCAGTTACTCTGAGCAAGATGGTAAGAGGAAGAGTCTCCTGCCATGTTACTGGTTTCCCATGGTGTCAGGTTTGAGTGACTACCCCTCCTTAGCCCCCATACCCATCCCATCACTTCTGGAGCTCTGGCCCTGGGCATTCACCTGCAGCTCCTGCAGGCACTGTCCTTCCAGCTGGAGACGTGCATCACCCACACACCAGGCCAGACTGATGTGGAAGGAGGGATCCTGGGAAGGAAAAGCAGGGAAGCTGAATGTCACCTGGATACCATGGTAGGCCCAGCCACCATGTCAGGGTCTCATTACAAGATCCCTGGCCAGTCCCTCAGTGCTGATCTTAAGCACCCTGCTCAGGTAGAAAAGACAAAATAGCTTGTACTGGTCCTTGCTACAGACTAAGTTGTACCACTAACCCAAATTCATACACATAAGGCCTTACCCCCAGTGGGATGGCATTTGTCTTTTGGAGGTAATTAGGGTTAGATGAGGCCGTTAGGGTGGGTTTCTCATGATGGGATGTATGTCCTTAAAAGAGAAGACACAGACGGGGCAGCTATCTCTCAGCCAGAGCCCTCATCAGAAGCCAACCATGCTAGCACCTTAAATCTTCAACTTCCTGCCCCTAGAACGTAAGAAAATAAATCCCAGTTGTTTGGGGTCTGTCCCAGTCTGCTATATTAATTTTTTTTTTCATTTTATTTGCAAGCAGAGAGAAGAGAGACAGACACACACAGAGAGAAAATGAGCATACTAGGGCCTCTAGTCACTGCAAACGAACTCCAGATGTATGTGCCACTTTGTGCACTTTGTACATCAGTATTGGGGAATTGAACTGAGATAGTTAGGGTTCGCAGGCAAGTGCCTTATCAGCTGAGCCACCTCTCCAGCCTTCTGCTGTGTTTTATTATGCCAGGCTGAGCTGATGAGCAGTGTTTTCAGGTGCTTTCCTTTACATACCACAGAGATCCCCTGGCCCTGGGGAGGGGGACAAGAATCTAGGCACTGAGTTACTTTCTGAACCAGAACATCCCAGCAGATGCCATACTTTTCAGAAGAAATGAACAAACCCCAAAATGTCTACAACTTTGAAGAAACAATAAATATTCCTAGTCAGTCACAATTACATACCTTAGCATGTTTTCTTAAATATTGTTTATTTATTTGACGGAGAGAGAGAATATGGGCGCACCAGGGCCTCCAGCCACTGCAAAAACACTCCAGACACATGCACCCCCCTTGTGCACCTGGCTCACATGGGTCCTGGGGAATCAAACCTGTGCCTTTTGGCTTTGCAGGCAAGTGTCTTAACTGCCAAACCATCCCTCCAGCCCATCAGCATGTTTTTTAAAAAACATGTCAAATAAAAACAATGCTCCTTTAAAATTGTGTATCCAACCTGGACTCTGAGTACGCTGGAGAGCATAGGGGAGGGCATAGTAAGACATGTGAATTATACCTTTCTCTGGAAGGTCAATTTTATTATGTGTTGGGTATAAATGCTGAGGAAATATAAAGCAAACATGGATACATTATGGGAAAGGCCTAATCCCTAGAGCTCTTAAAATGTAGGACTGCATAAAGGTGGGCTGCAACCAGCTAACCCTCAGACCCCAGGGGTTTGTGTCTTCTGGCCTTGCACCCAGGACCCTCCACACAGCTAAGTACTGCAGGGCTATTTAGTTGGTTTCTGACAAGGGCTTCTTTAAGGATGCTTTGCTCCAGTTACAGATGGGCCAGTGGAGCAGCAGTAGTCCCCTCGAGCAGTACTGTCTCCATTCATGATCTGCAATTTTGTGCATTACCTGGTAGAAAGTGGTGAGGTCGAATTCCTTCATGACTCTATCCACCTCTGAAACCAGGTCCAGGAACTGGGCATGCCCTGAGGTGACCTCAAGCCCAATGAAGGTCCTAGGGAGAGGCAGAAGTGGATACAACATGGGTACAAGACACAGCCTCTGAGAGCACAAACCATCCAAGAAGCATCCGAAGTCCACCAACAGGAAGCCTAGGTCTTGGGCCACTGCTCACCCATCTGTGTGTCCCTCTGCTATTCCACAAGCTGGCTCAATCCCTCTCCTGCCTTGACTTCAACCCTTTCGAAACCCACCACTATCTACTCTCCACGGCCATGTGCCCAGGGCACTCTGTCAGCTCCTGCTGCAGACTCCCAGACTTAGCACCTTCTCAAGGCCCTGCTTTCTAGTACCACCTTCCTCCTGCAAGTGTTCAGGCCTGCTGACCTCAGTAGTTAAACCCTCCCTTGATCACCTTCTGCTGGCCCCCATGCCATTCTAAGTGAAACTTCATAAAAAAACATTTTCCCAGAAATGTTCTTGTCAAAGTCATCAGTGGCAGCCGGGCATGGTGACACACACCTTTAATCCCAGCACTCAGGAGGCAGAGGTAGGAGGATCACCATGAGTTCAAGGCCACCCTGAGACTACAGAGTGAATTCCAGGTCAGCCTGAGCTAGAGTGAAACCCTACCTCAACAACAACAACAACAACAAAAGTTCCAGTGGCTTCTATCCTTCCACCAAAACCATGGATCCTCCTGCCATCATTAGTATGTTTTTTTTTATTGAATGTGTGGGTACATGTGGATGACAGAAGCTGACATCAGGAGTCTTCCTTTGCTACCTTCCACCTTATTCTTTTTGAGAAGAGTCTGTCAGTGAACCTAGAACTCAAGGATTTGACTGGAGTAGGTAGGTAGCCAGTGAGCCTGGCTTGCAGGTGCATCACCCTGTGAGGGTTTTTTTTTTTTTTTTAACATGGGTTCTAGGGATCTGAAATCAGGTCCTCAGGTTTGTGTGGCAAGCTCTTTACCCACCTGGCTGTCTCCCCAGCTCCACTTAGCATATCTTTACTGGCCTTATGTGGTAGTTGACTCTTCCCTTCTAGACATCCTTTAGCTTAAAAAATTAGACACGCATGGGCTGGAGAGATGGATTAGTGGTTAAGTGCTTGCCTGTGAAGCCTAAGGACCCCGGTTCGAGGCTCGGTTCCCCAGGTCCCACGTTAGCCAGATGCACAAGGGGGCGCACGTGTCTGGAGTTCGTTTGCAGAGGCTGGAAGCCCTGGCGTGCCCATTCTCTCTCTCTTCCTCTATCTGTCTTTCTCTGTGTCTGTTGCTCTCAAATAAATAAATAAAAAATTTAAAAAAAAATTAGACAGCCTGAAATGAAGGAAGGAACAATTGCTTTCAGAGTTGCTGAGAAGCAGTGGCTCAATGGACAGGATCTGATAGGGAGACTCCTTCTGAGGCTGTGGTCACAATAACTTCCTCTTTGTTCATTTAATACTTTAACGCTTTTCAAAATCCATTGTGTCATTAGGCTTCTTGAATGCTGGACAATGGATGAGTAAGGGGACTGATATGATAGTATGGAAACAGGAAGTCACAGAACCCAATCGTTACAGTCAGGAATAGATCCTGGGCAGGAATAGTCTTCTGACTTCACAAGCTCTTTCCAATACAAGATGGTTTCAGACCTCTGCATTCTCTCCCAATGCACCCTTGCTTTTTTTTTTTTTTTTTTTTTTTTCCATGAATGAAAATTCAGATTGGGGAACAGGTGCCCTTGGTTAAGGGAAAAAAGTGGGGTTGGAGAGATTGCTCAGTGGTTAAAGTCACTTAGTGTAAAGCCTGATGGCCTAGGTTCAATTCCCCAGTGTCCATGTAAAGCCAGATGTACAAAGTAGAGCATGTGTATGGAGTTAATGTGCAGTGGCAGGAGACCCTGGTATATCCATTCTCACATAAACAAAATAAAAAAAAAAAATGCACCCCTCAGTCTTTGCAACAAGAATCTTCTTCAGGGCCAGGGACCCACCTGGTTTTCTCTTGGTTGGTATAAATCTTTACACGGTTAGCAGTGAAGGAAAACCTGAAATTTAGAACAAAGCTATTTCAGAAAGAACACTAAGAAAAAACCAGAAATATTAGTTTTGAGTTTTAACAAAAGCAGCAGTTTTAGCTGTGCTTGGTGCTGTAGGTCTGCACTGGGAGGTCAGGTGTGCACCGAGCTCTAGAGCTGTAGGCAGTGGCAGGACCATAGGACCTGCAGCAGACAGCTTCAGGTTCGCTGAGGTGAACTTCCAGACCAGGCACAGTTATGGAGGAAGGGATATTTATTGAAGCTTTAAAATTTATTATTTAAAATTTATTAAATCTAGGGGAAGTTCCATAATGGTAGAAGAAGCTGGCCTGCTTTCACAGGCCCAATCAGAGAGAGAGGAAGCACCAGCCAAAAAGCCAAAAGCCACAGCACACTTCAGGAACTCCAGCTAGGCACAATTTGCATGTCTTTAGATTGAAATCTGAAACCCACCACCACACCTTAAGATCCACCCAGTGACATTGCCTCCAGCCAGGTGGCTGTAGATGCAAACTACAAACAATAGAAAATGGTATATATTGGGAGCCAGCTATTCAAACCACCACAGGACCCCTGGGACTGAGGCATTCTGAGGGAAATGTCAACTGGAAGAGATGAGTGAAAGTACAGGCATCTGATTCCATCAAGCCTGCAGTAAGGCATGTCTGCAGTCCTACAAAATAGTTCAGTAGGAAAACCAGACTTGGGGCCAGTTCTGACCCTTTACCAGGTATTACACTGAGGGTATGCATAATATCTTCAAATTAAAAAAAAATTATTTATTTGAGAGAAGGAGGGAAGTGGGAAGAAGAGAAAAGGAGAAAGAAAGTATGTGTATGGGCGTGTCAAGGCCTTTGCAAATGAACTCCAGATTCATGGACCACTTTGTGCATCTGGCTGTATGTGGATAATGGAGAACTGAACCTAGGTCATATGGCTTTGCAAGCAAGCACCTTTAATAGCTGAACCATCTCTCCACCTCCCTTCTTAAAGTTTTAAATTCTGAGGTCCTAGGGATGGAAGTCAGGCCATCCATATGTCAGGCAAGTGCTCTACCACTGAGCTACATCCCAGGCCCTACAATCTATTTTTTCCTACAAATTCCCTCTGAAAAAGTCACCATCAGGCCAGGGGTGGTGGTGCATGCCTTTAATCCCAGCACTCGGGAGGCAGAGGTAGGAGGATCACTGTGAGTTCAAGGCCATCCTGAGACTACATAGTGAATTCCAGGTCAGCCTGGGCTAGAGTGAGATCCTACCTCGAAAAACCAAAAGTCACCATTCTACCATAAGCTGAATGCAAATGTTAAATAAGCAATATATGTGGCACAGAGCTTCTAAATCCATGCAATTTCCTAAATAGCAGGGGTGATAAAAGCATCATGTGCTTTTGTATATGTGCTCTTGAGACAGAGTCTTACTCTGTAGCCCAGACTACCCCAGGTTGGCCTTAAAATTATGGTAATCCTCCTGCCTCAGCCTCCTGAATGCTAGGATTACAGGTGTGAGCCACCACACCTAGCTAAGATCATCTTTTATTCTATTATTTGGTGTTTGACCCTGGTTCCTACACAGTGCTCCTAAATCCTTTGGGATTTTCTAGGTGATTAGTGTCTTTAAAATGGTGCATGAATCTGGAGTTTGTTTGTAGGAGGCCCTGGAGCCATTCATTCTCTCTCTCTCTCTCTCTCTCTCTCTCTCAAATAAGTTAAAAAAAAAAAAAGTTTAACCATATCCTTTGGGATGGAGAGATGGATCAGCAGTTAACAGCACTTCCTGTGCAAGCATGAGATTATGAGTAGGCCTGAGAAGACCACTCAGTTTTGATCCCTGGGTGTGGGCACCCACTGTAACCTCAGTCCCACAGGGAAGCAGAGACCTGACAATCGCTGGAGCTCGTGAAATTAAGCTCTGGGATCAGAGTAAGAGACTCTGGCTTAAATAAGAACGAGCAGAACAGCAATGGAGCAAGACACTAGACATTCCGCTCCAGCCACGTGCACCCTGCAGCCAAGTGCATGTCACATACACAGGCAAAAAATACAACAAATAAAATCTGTAAGTGCCGAGGATGCAGCTGAGTAGTAGAGCACTTGCCTAGCACGTATGAAGCCCTGGGTTCAATCCCCAACACTGCAAAGAAAAATGTACCTATCTCTGTCTGCCTGTCTCCTTTGCAGAGCTATCTGTAATCCCAACACTCAGAATGTTGAGGCAGTACTGCTGCAAAGTCAGGACCTTGTCTCAAAAAACTGAAAATAAGGGCTGGGGATATGGTTTATCAGTTAAGGCCCTTGCCTACAAAGCCTGACAACCCTGGTTCGATTCCTCAGTGCCCACATAAAGCCAGATGCACAAAGTAGCACATGTATCAGGAATTTATTTGCAGTGGCGGGAGACCCTGGCACGCTCATTCTATCTACCTCTGTGTGTGTGTCTATTTCTCTTTGCTTGCAAATGAATAAATAAATACATGTAAAAAATTAAGTAGCCGGGTGTGGTGGTGCACGCCTTTAATCCCAGCACTCGGGAGGCAGAGGTAAAAGGATCACTGAGTTCAAGGCCACCTTGAGAATACACAGTGAATTCCAGGTCAGCCTGAGCTAGAGTAAGACCCTATCTCAAACCCCTCCCCTCCCCCAAAAAGGAAAGCTGGGTGTGGTGGCACACACCTTTAATCCCAGCACTTGGGAGGCCGAGGTAGGAGGATCACCATAAATTCGAGGCCACCCTGAGACTACATAGTTAATTCCAGGTCAGTCTGGGCCAGAGTGAGACCCTACCTTGAAAAACAAAACAAAACAAAACAAACAAACAAACAAAAAAAAACACCTCTAAGTAAATCAATCAGTAATCTAGGAAGTGTACTGGTTTCCTGAATTCTTACGTCCTTCCAGCAAATGTCAAGCCAGAGAAAGGATCTGATTTGTAGCAAGGCAGACAGTTTGGATAACGCCGGGTCTTAACCTATAGATCTGGTATCTAAAGTGGAAGGCAGTCTTGTGGGACTGAGTCTTTAGTCTGTGAGGGCTACATTACTTTCAGGTCACAGAAGTCAGAACTGAAATAAATCGCAGGCTACCCAGTTGGTAACAGGAGAGTGTTAGGAGAATTAGTTGGTATGGGAGAAGATTCCTCAAATCTGGTCACAGAAATGTGCGAAGTAGTAAGTATAAGCTTAGAGAAAGATAGTAAGGTTTTGTATTCAGTAAACAAGGAAGGAGGAGTAAGGGCTTAGGTAGTGTGCCCACAATACACCAACTGGGAGGTACAGCATACAGCCCCAAGAGATCTGCCTTGTTCTACCCTGCCTCTAAGCCCACCACAGCTCAGGAAAGGAGGCTGAGAGGAGGAGAAAAGCATTCACCTCTGGAAGGAGGCCATCCGGTCTTTGAGCGCCTGGACAAAAGGGAGGATCCAGTGATGGCGGAGAACGACACTCTGAGACAGGCTGAGGTGGAATTCCTCCATCCTCACTAGCCGGGGCACACAGGTCTGGGCCTGGGGCAACAACGTGTCAAGCAGATCCAGGAACTCCTCCCCAGCTTCATCTGGAGAAATAGTGGACAAGGTAGACCATTCTTTTCACCAAGGTTAGAGCCATAGGCAGGGAAGCCTTATTTCTCCAGTTTCAAGAGCAGTGTATGTCTGCAGAACCCACTAGTGTTTTAACTCACATTTCTGTCTGTCAAGCCAACACATGTTCATTGTAAGAAATTGGCTAAATATGAAATTACCAGGGGACTTCAGGGGTTTCCAGCATGTAAGAAGCTTGGCAGCTGCCACCCCATCCCAGCAAGCAAAATACTTAACCAACTGAAAAGCCAAAAGCTCTTCTTAGATCTGCTGGCCTGGGTTTAATTCCCTAGCACCATGTAAAGCCAGATGCATAAACTGGTACAAGCACCTGGTATCTGTTTGCAGCAACAGGAAACCCTGATGTGTGAGTGTGTACGCACACAGACAAATAAGTAAATAAAAATAAAAATAAAAAAATCAATGAAACTGAAAACAGGAAATTTGATAAAGTTCACAAAACTCAAAGCTGGTGATATGGTTTGATAATGGGTACTGTACCCCAAAGGTTCACCTTCAGACCACTGTATTGTTTATTAGCTATGAGAGTCAATAAGATCAATTTTATCACACTGAAGAATTTCTGCTCTGTGAAAGACACTGCCAAGAAAATGAAAAAACAGCCGGGCGTGGTGGTGCACGCCTTTAATCCCAGCACTCGGGAGGCAGAGGTAAAAGGATCACTGAGTTCAAGGCCACCTTGAGAATACACAGTGAATTCCAGGTCAGCCTGAGCTAGAGTAAGACCCTATCTCAAACCCCTCCCCTCCCCCAAAAAGGAAAGCTGGGTGTGGTGGCGCACGCCTTTAATCCCAGCACTTGGGAGGCAGAGGTAGGAGGATTGCCATGAGTTCAAGGCCACCCTGAGACTACAGAGTTAATTCCAGGTCAGCCTGGACCAGAGTGAGACCCTACCTAGAAAAACCAAAAAAAAAAGAAAGAAAATGAAAAAACAAAATACAGACTTAGAAAAATATTTGCAAAATATATTTGAAAAAGATATATCTGGTCAAGAACAAAGAATAATACAAAATCTTTAAAGCTCAATAATAAGAAAACAACTTGATTAAAAAGTAGGCCAAGGGGTTGGAGAGATAGCTTAGCAGTTCCCAGTAAGCCAGATACACATGTGTCTGGAGTTTGTTTGCAGTGGCTAGAGGCCTTGGAGTGGCCATTTTCTCTAGCTGCCTCTTTCTCTCTCTCTCTCAAATAAATAAAAATTTCAAAAAATAGGCCCAAAACCTTAATATATGCTTTACCAAAGAGATGCAGAGAGCAAGCAGCATATGAAAAATTCACCATGCCATGTCGTCAGGGGCAATGAGACACCACTGCACACCTATCAGAATGCTTCTACTGCATAGTGCCGACACACTCAGAGCTGTCAAGGCCACAGAGCGGCAGGAACTCCCATTCATTGATGGTGGGGACCTATCAGGATACAGCCATGACGTGTGGCACACACACTAAATATACTTTTACCATGTAATCCAGCACTCACATTCCTGGTGATTTCCCCAAAGGAGTTAAAAACTTTCATCCACACAAAAGTCTATAGCATTTTTAATCATAACTGCTCAAACTTAGGAGCAACCCCTTAGTAGGTCAATACACATGCTACAGCTAGACCAATGGAATATTATTTAGCACCAAAAAGAAATGGGGGCTGGAGAGATGGCTTATTGGTTAAGGCACTTCCTTGCGAAGCCTAACAACCAGAGTTCAATTCCCCAGTACCCACATAAGCCAGATGCATAAGGTGAAGCATGTGTCTGGAGTTCCTTTGTAGTGGCTAGAGGCCTTGGCTTGCCCATTCTCTCTCTCTTAAATAAATAAGTAAATAAATAAAAATAAATGAACTGCCAAGCTATGACAAGGCATGGGGGAAACTTAAATACATATTACTAAGCAAAAGAAGCCAATCTGAAAAGGCTATAGTCATCAATTCTGTGACATTCTGGAAAAGGAAAAACTCTACAAATGGGACAGGGATAAGTGGAACACAAAAATCCTTAAGCAGTGAAATTACTCTATATAATAATATAGATATGTACTTATAAATTTATCCAAACTCAGATTGTACAACACAGAGTTAGACCCAGCACAAACTGAGCTATGGGTGAATATGATGTGCCAACGCAGGCTCATCTGTTGTGACAAATGCAGCACAAATGCAGGAGGATATTGATAAGGGGACACTCAACATAAAATAAGAGCCACCACTTTGTGATACTGTGCTAAGAACTTGATTATCTGACTTTATCTTCTTAGGAAATAGGTGTTGCTACCACCTATTTCCAACATTTTAGAGGTAAGGAAATTGAGACTCTGAGAAACCTAGCAACTTACTACAGAACACCCACAACAGTGGTCAGTGGAGTGCAATCTGATTCAGCCTGTCAGCTCATCAGGGCTGGTGGGGGGTGGGGAGTAATGAACATAGCACACAGGGCCTCTGGCTTCGTCCTCCTAGCTGTGGCTAAGGTGGCACGTGATGGTTCCACCATTTGCCTTCCATATGTAACTCACATGGTATGTAGATGTGGGTGGCCCAGTTTCCCCGTTCATGAGGAAAGGTGCGCACACGTCCTCCATGTTTTGCTCTATCATCCTCAGGCTCCTCTGTGCCAGGGAACATGTTCAGCACACTATCAGGTACCGGAAGCCTCTGGCTGGGCAGGGAGCTCTGGCCGCTGTAAGGGAAGGGAAAAAAGAAAACAAGCGTTTATCCACCGTGCATTCTCTACATTCATACAAACGAAAGTTCTAACCTGTTATGCAATAAGTTAAAAATTTTTTTTTTACTTATTTGCAAGAAGGCAGAGAGAAGGAACGAGAGGAAGGAAGAGAAAGAAAGAGAGAGAGAGAGAGAGAGAGAGAGCGCGCAAGTATGGGCACTCCTGGGCCTCTTGCTGCTGCAAAAGAACTCCAGACACATGCGCTATTTGAACATCTGGCTTTACATGGGAACTGGGGAACAGAACCTGGGTGGTCAGGCTTTCCAAGCAAGTGCCTTTAACCACGGAGCCATCTTTTTTTTTTTTTGAGGAAGGGTCTTGCCACGTGCTTTAGACTGCCCTCAAACTTGTGATCCTCCTGCCTAAGCCAAATAACTCCGAGTATGCATTTCCAGGCAGGTGCTAGAAGCAGCTTCTAGAGAACCACAAAACTATCCCTTCAGTATTACTGGAATCTCCCCGTTACTCTGAGAGGCAGAACTTAGCAGTGTTCTTGGTCCTAGTGGGAAACACCTGGGCAGGTAGCCACGTGCGGGTTGGAGGACTGAGCTGGAGGACATTCTAGCCCTGCGATCTTGGGCAAGTGCTATCTATGCCCTTCTTGTGTGTATCACTTTCCTCACGTGTAAAACTCATTTCTACTTGATGGGCCTTTCGTGCAAAGAGCTAACATACTGCGTGAAAAGTATTCAGCAAGGAAGGGGTGTGTGCTCGGGACCCTCTCCCCTAGTGTCAGACCCACATCCTCCCTGTCACCCTAGACGATCGGGTCCCGCCGGGATTTTAAGTGAATCGCGCTTTTGCTAGAGACTTCCTCGTTTCCTCACCAACGGCGGTCCCCGTAACCCGGCCTGCTCCGCCCCGTGGCCTCGGCCTCAGCTTCATCCTCCGAGTCGCTGCTGCTGTAGCCCACCAGAGGCGCCTCACTCATGGGGCCTCCTTGTCCGAGACCACAGACAAGGTCCGCAAGCAACCTCACCCCGAACTCCGAGTTCCGCTGAGCCGGAAGTGGTGTCGGGGGGCGGGGCCTGGGGTAGCACCGCCTCGGGGCGGGACGCAGCGGGATACAAGCTCCGACTGTGTCCACTGGCTGCACGGAAAGCGCTTCCAACGGCCTTCCGGAGCGCTCCATCCCGGGTGTGCCAGTTTCACAGGTCTGGGATTTCCTCTTCTCAAATCTGCCTAAGACCCTAGGCCCGGGGCTCGTCCTAAGAGCAGATCAGTTGCGGAAGACCACTGGGCTCGTTCGGGCCTCCGCTGTAAGGTGCAAGAGTCGGGCGGGGCCCGGACCGGGCGCTTCGGCTCCGGAGGCCCAGCGTGTGGGCGGGACTCCGTCCGTCCACAGAAGCCTGTGGATCCCGCGGCTCGAGCACCACCCCTTGGTGCCCAGCGGATCCCACGGGCTGGGCCGCGGGGTCCCCGGCAGGGGGCGGCCTCGCAGCGCGCCGCGGGCTCCTCCGCAGCGGTCTCTGCCGTCCGGGCCGCCGCTCCTCCCCCGGCCCCGCCTCCCTGGCCTCGCGCCGCCCGCCTGTCCGCGGGTCTCTGCAAGGCCATCAGTCGGTCTGTCCGCCCGTCCGCCCGCCCTCCCGGCGCTTCTCCAACCCGGCCCCGCTAGCCCGACTGCGCTCGTTGAGTCTTCGGTTCCGGCCGCTACAAACCGGTCCCCCGCCCCCGGGCCGGCCGCTGCCGCTACGCGAGGCCGGGGATTGGCAGGGCGCGTAGGCCTCGCCGCCGCGGATGGAACAGGAATAAAGGGGCGGCAGAGAAAGCAGCTGGTCGCGGCTCTCCCTACGCCTGGCCCCGCGGGCGGCTTGGAGCAGGTGAGCGGCATCCGGGGCTGCATCCAGGGGCCACTCCCGCGCCTGCCGCACCCCTTCCTCAACCCGCCCCTCGGGCTGGTCCCAGCGGCCTCCTGAGCTCCGGGACCGCCCTGACCTGGCCTCGACCGCTTCTCGGGCGCGGTTTAAGGCCCTGGGGCCTTCCTCTGGCCCAGCCACCAGCTCTCCGGGCCGCAGCAACCTGACCCTCTAGGGTGAGAGCTGACAGGAGGCAGCTCAGCTGGGTGGGCTGTCCGGAGTGGGAAAAGATCGGCTTTCATTCAGTTGCCCAGAGAAGAAGGGCTGGGGGTGGGGGCGCAGGTGGGGCCTTCTCCTTGCCTCCCTTACCTTACCTCTCTCCTTTTCAAAGTGATCTGAAAGGGTTCCTGATATCACCTTCGTGGAGGAGGGCCAGGGTAGGCAGTAAGGTTGCTCAGAGGTGCTGGCGGGGGGCAGTTCTGGCTGGGTCTGGCAGCTATTCATGCCAAGAAAACAACATACAGCTGGATTGGTGTAGCCAGACCCAGGCAGCGCTCAGGGCAGCCCACCTTTCCCCTTTCCCTCAGGAAAGCTAAGCTGACCAGCACTACCTGCTGTTCACACACCCTGGTAACTTCCTCAAAGCAGCAGCTCTTTTCCTCCCTTCCCCTCCTCAAGATGCTGAGGTGGACAGCTTTTAGCTCCATTCTTACCTCTCTTTGGCAGAAGAAGCCAGACTGGCTTGTGAGGGCATCTGCTATCTTGCCTTGTCTCAGGAAGACACTTCAAAACTTTGAAATGCAAGAGGCAAGTGAGCTGAGAACCTGGTCTTACTTTTATGCTGCCACAAAGTGGTGAGTTAGAGACTTGCTGGGGTGGAGTGGGTTTTTAGAGTTTATTACCCAGAATGTTATGGGTCCACAGGACCTGGAGGAGAAATACTGTGCATCTTTAGCATTGCTGCACCACTGAGGCAAAACAGTACGATTTCTTACATCTTTTTAATTTTTTGTTTATTTTTATTTATTTGACAGCAGCTAACAGAGAGAGGAAGGGGCAGACAGAGAGAGAGAGAGAATGGGCACACCAGGGCATCCAGCCACTGCAAACGAACTCCAGACGCGTGTGCCCCCTTGTGCATCTGGCTAATGTGGGTCCTGGGGAATTGAGCCTCGAACCGGGGTCCTTAGGCTTCACAGACAAGTGCTTAACCGCTAAGCCATTTCTCCAGCCCTCTTACATCTTCTTGCAGGCCTCAACAGTCAGATATTCAGAAGACTGAGAATTGTGTGTGTATGTGTGGTTCTCTGGGAGATGCCAGAGTGAAGGAGTTTGACTCTATGAACCTCTAGGCTGGGTGAATCTGTGCACTTGTCCTTAACCCTCATAAGGCCATCCATCCTATTTTGTGGTGAGAATAGGCATGTGCCCGAGGAAGGGTGAAGGGAGATGTAGTCATTGTCTTAATATTAGCTGCCAGAGGCAATATGCTGTTGGACTTTTCAAACCCAGGAGGCTGTGCCTATGAGCAGTGATGGTCTGGTGGCAATGGGAGAGGGACTGGCAGATCTCAGGGACAGGTCACACTAGATTCCCACCTGTGAGACACCTGGCTGCAGAGAGTTGGGAGGAAGCCTGAGGGGACTTGTGAAGGCTGGGATACGCAGGGATGGAGAACTGAGGCTGGTGGGCATGAAGACTGCTCCCCTTGCCTTTGGCTGGAGGAGCACAGTTACCACAGACCTCTCTGGTGGCATATGAAAGGAACAGGTCTCCAGCCCTGAGCATCTCCCTTCCCTGATGTGGCTTATGTCTGAGTGGATATTGCGGGCAACACAGGAAAAAGAAGGGCTGCTTGTTGTGGTCTCAAGCTCACTGTCTCTCTCTCTCCTACAGAACTGATCACCGGGGAAAACAGAACCTCCCTGGCATGACTAGGATGCTGCCTTGAAGAACCCTGCCCTGTCGACACTGTCTTGTAGTTGGCCTTTTTGGCAATTGGCTGGAGCTATTTGACCAGTCCTCTGTGCCTTGTCTGGGGTCTTTGTCCATCTCTGATATTGGGCAGCTTCTCTCTCTGGGTTAGATCACCTTAAGCGGGAAACTGAAGCCATTACTGTCCAAACCCTGTTCCATCTTCCCAAGCATGTCGGAAAGCTGGCAGCAACCTCCTCAGACACAGCCTCAGCAGCCCCAGCCACCACAGCCTCAGCACCATGCCGAGCCACCACCCACCTTGGCTGAGCACACGCTGCCCCCAGGCACAGCTGAGAACCCCTTGGGCTGTGCTGTCTATGGCATACTCCTGCAGCCTGACCCTGGCCTGCAGCCCCCACAGCATGCACCTTTGCAGGCAGCAGGTGAGCCGGGCCCCAAATGTGGGGTGTGTGGTCATGACCTGGCACACTTGTCCAGTCCACATGAGCACCAATGCCTGGCGGGCCACGACCGCTCATTCCAGTGTACACAGTGTCTCAAGATCTTCCACCAGGCCACAGACCTGCTGGAGCACCAGTGTGTGCAGGTGGAGCAGAAGCCTTTTGTCTGTGGCGTCTGTAAAATGGGCTTCTCCCTGCTCACCTCGCTGGCGCAGCACCACAGCTCCCACAGCGGCCTGGTGAAGTGCTCCATCTGCGATAAGACGTATAAGCCAGCAGAGGCCACGGAGCCAGCCACCACTGCTGCCCCATCACTGCCCTCAGCGCCCCCACCCACTGCTGTCACCCATTCCGAACAGCCCGAGAAACCCTACAGCTGCTCAATTTGCCAGAAGCCTTTCAAACACCTGTCGGAGCTGTCGCGGCACGAGCGGATCCACACGGGCGAGAAGCCGTACAAGTGCACGCTGTGTGACAAGAGCTTCAGCCAGTCTTCGCACCTGGTGCACCACAAGCGCACGCACAGCTCGGAGCGGCCGTACAAGTGCGCCGTGTGCGAGAAGACCTTCAAGCACCGCTCGCACCTGGTGCGGCACATGTACGCGCACTCCAGCGAGCACCACCTGTTCCGCTGTAACGTGTGCGAGCTGCATTTCAAGGAGTCCTCGGAACTGCTGCAGCACCCTTGCACCCCGAGCGGCGAGCGGCCCTTCCGCTGTGGCGAGTGCCAGAAGGCCTTCAAGCGGCCCTCGGACCTGCGGCAGCACGAGCGCACGCACAGCGCCGAGCGGCCCTTCAAGTGTGACCTGTGCCCCATGGGCTTCAAGCAGCAGTACGCCCTCATGCGGCACCGGCGCACGCACAAGACCGAGGAGCCCTTCAAGTGCGGCCTGTGCGAGAAGGGCTTCGGGCAGCCCAGCCACCTGCTCTACCACCAGCACGTGCACACCCTGGAGACTCTCTTCAAGTGCCCCGTGTGCCAGAAGGGCTTCGACCAGTCAGCCGAGCTGCTCAGGCACAAGTGCCTGCCAGGCTCCGCAGAGCGGCCCTTCAAGTGCCCAGTGTGCAACAAGGCCTACAAGCGGGCATCGGCCCTGCAGAAGCACCAGCTGTCGCACTGTGCCACAGCCGAGAAGCCCCTGCGCTGCACCTTGTGTGAGCGCCGCTTCTTCTCCTCCTCGGAGTTCGTGCAGCACCGCTGTGACCCAGCCCGCGAGAAGCCGCTCAAATGTCCTGACTGCGAGAAGCGCTTCAAGTATGCCTCAGACCTGCAGCGGCACCGGAGGGTGCACACGGGTGAGAAGCCCTACAAGTGCCCGAACTGCGACAAGGCCTTCAAGCAGCGCGAGCATCTCAACAAGCACCAGGGTGTGCACGCCCGTGAGCAGCAGTTCAAGTGCGTGTGGTGTGGCGAGCGCTTCCTGGATGTGGCGCTGCTGCAGGAGCACAGCGCTCAGCACAGCGCTGCCGCTGCAGCTGCAGAGGGTGCCTACCAGGTGGCTGCCTGCCTGCCCTAAGGCTGTGGACAGCTACTGCCTGCCCTGCCCAGACTCACCTCTTTGCGGCTGCATGGTACCAAGCCCCCCCATCCAGCTCCCAACGAGGCCTCAGGAATGAGGACAAAAGGCCCTGGGCAGATAGAAGATGCCGGTGCTCCTGTGCTCAGCACTCCTGGCACCAGCCTGGCAGTGGGAGAGCCAAATTGCTGTGGCCAGCAGTACTGGTACTCTTCCCCAAGGCAGGATCCGCTTTCTGAGAACCACCAGCCTCTCACATCTACCTGGGACTGTAGTCCTATGGACAGTCAAGGGGCCCTCTCTTCCCCAAGGATGGGGGATACCCAACCCAGCCTCCCCAAATCTTTCAGCCTACTTAGAAGCCAGGTAGGTCTGGATGGAGGAGAATTATGGTATGGCCTGGACCCTAGAAGTGGGTTGGCCTAGGCCATCCTCCCTCACATTACCGCTTAGGGAAGGCTAGCTTGAAGGCAGAGCTGGAGACCAGGAGTGTAGACCATGAGCTGCAGGCCTCTCTGCTCAGGGTGATGTGTCCCACAAGTTTCTGATAGTGACATGAATAGGATGAGAGTCTTCCAGCAGGGTCTGGCCTGGAGACTAGGGGCCCGGCCAGGAGGAAAAGCAGAGATGTTCCTTCATCTAGGAAGAGCGCTGTCCCAGAATAGGAAGACAGCTTGTGTGCGGAGGATTGATCCTGAGGCTGTGGATGCACCCTTCCTGCCTGTGAGTGAGTGGTTCTGAGCTGTGATGGGGAATGTGTCCATGCCAGGCAGTGCTGCTGGTGTGGAAGAGAAGACTGGTAGACCACCTCCCTTTCCCATCATTGATACCCTGGACTGAGAGGAAGTCCAGGATTTCCACAGTAAATAAAATAAGCCTCCCTCTCCCCCAGATTGTGTAAACCAAAGTGTTGGGGACTCAGGGGTGTGGTCTCAGTTTGCCCCAGCCCTCTCTCAGGGCCAAGCCTAGGCCTGAGTACCCTGATGGGTAATAGCCTCTGACCTCACAGTGCTCTTTCAGCTCATGGGGTACCACCCTCCATCAATCTGGATGCAGGCCTGGACCCCAAAGATCATCTGTAGCCAAAATACCCTGCTCCTCTTTGAGCCCTCCTAGAGTCCCCCCCCAGATGTGTGGCTACCTACTGGGCTTTCAGAGCAGGTATCCATGGTGTAGTCAACAGGAGGAGCAAGTGTATTAAGATGTCCGGTAGGCAGTGTTCCTGGCAGGTGCGTAACCAGCCAACATTACTGTATGGGGACAGGACCGCCTCAGGAGCACAGAGGACCTCTGTTACTGTTTTTAGCAGAGCCCTGCCTGGGCCCTCTTTTCTCCCTGGTCATGGGTCTTGAAAGACGACTGACCAGCACAAACTTCAAGGGTCTAGATGGGCAGAAAGAAGCCACTTCAGCTTCCACCTTCTGAAGTCTGATCAGCCACATCTGCCTGCTCTTACTTGCCCAGGTTTCCGCCTGTGCCTGCAGAGATGGGCTGGCTTCCTTTGGGTGGCTCTCAGTCACAAAGCCTGAAGAGACTGGAACTCAGGCTTATGACAGTTCAGTCCCAACTGCTAACTTGTCCCTTTCCAAATTTTGCTTTCTAAAAGCAGTTTGTTATTACTATTCGTAACATTGTATAGTTTTAATTTCATGTCATTTTGGATCATATATAAATGTGAGAGTTTGGGTTTTTAAAAAGAATGACTCCATTTTAGGTAGCCACTTTTGATGTTAATATATAGTGAGTCCAATGTATGCTTTAGAAGTAAAGACATTGACCATTGCAGACCTTAGCTCTCTTCATTTTTCCACAGGGAAATGATGACACAAGAAGAGGCTGAGAGTGGCCTGCCCCCACAGTGGCAGGTTGGGTCTGGGACACAGTGCTGGGTTTGAACCTTGAGCTTTAAACCGTCTGGGTGTATGGCCTAGGGCCAGTAGCTTAACTTCTTTGAGACTTAATTGCCTCATCTGTTTAAAAGAAAATTGGGAGATTAACTCTAGCCTTGTCTAGCTCTTATGAGAACTACACGGAATCATTGGTGAGGCTCGGGGGAAGGTATAAGCATACTGACAGGTATCCAGTGCAGGACACCTGCATCCACCTGTCCGGGATTTTAACCACAGCATCTGAGGAAAGGAGCTGGGCTGTGAGGAGCCAACAAGTTCTAGAAGGCCAGAGGCTGGAGACTGGGCCTGGTAAGGGAGCTTGCTTGAGTAGCAGTGGACCTGTCCAGCTACAGAGGCTGGCTTCCTCTTTCATGCTCTAGTGACACCCTGCCTGGGTCCCTCTGTAGGCCGCCCCCAGCCCTTTCTACTTCTGTGTCTCTGCACGCTCCTGTAACCCATCCCTACCCTCAGCAACTCAAGCACTGTACTTCTCAAAGGCCAGACTGGGACTGGGCGAAGGGAGCAACAGCCTACCAGGCCTGCCATCTGAGAGCCAGGGACACTGCTCTGGTTGGGTAGGTGTGAGGGTAGAAAGTTCAAAGGATAAGTGGCTTCCCATATCGCAGGTGTCCCTAAAGATGTGATCTAGACTCATGTTCCCTCTTACTCCCTCTGTGTGACCCAAGAAGCCAGGAGATTCCTTTCTATGAACCCCTACTGCCCAGCAAGGGATAGCCCAGGACCCTTTGTTTACACACCAGTGTTAAGGTTTGGCTTCCATTCTGTATGATCTCAGGCAAAATATTTGGTGGGCAGGGTGGGCCTTTCAGACCCTTCTGAGGCCTCAGGGCTGTCAAAGCCATGTAAGTGGCACAAGTGGCCTGGAACTGTGGATGCTGGCCCGATGAGTCTGGGGCTTGCACACCTGTGGGGGATGGGCAGTGTGGCCACAATGGCCCTGGGCGCTGGACCATGTAGAGCTCCAGCTTAGTCCCCAAATACTAGGGACTCTGGTTCCAGGCCACTCTTTGCTGGACAGGAAGCTGGGCCATGACTGCGGCCAGGACTGGTTGGGCACTCGGTCTGATCAGGGGAGCAAGACCAAGACCACTTTCATCAGCACGCAGCCCCTTCCAGTTGGCACTCAGCTCCTTGAGGGACAGAAGCTCCTGCACACTCCCGAGTGTGCAGAGGGAGTGCCATAGAGGGCCTGCACTGTCCAGGCACTTTGGTGGAGGGCCATCTCCCACATGAATCCCAGTCTCCAGACAAGCTCCACATCCCATCCTCAAGTAAGTGGGTTCTTTGTTGTTGGTAGTGCCTCTCAAGCCAGGGGCCTTGACTGCTATTGATCTCACAGCTCCAAAGATTTCTGCTGTAATCTCAAAATATTCAATGTGTGCTGGGGTACTGTAGGGTCTCCTCCACATGGCGTATTCCTATCCCCACCCCAGCTCTGCATTCCTGCTTTTCATCCACAAGTATTACTGAGCTCCTAATGTTTACCAAGCACAAAGCAAGAACTTCAGATAAGACTGCAGGTTTTCACAAATCAGAAGAGGCAGAGTTAGAAACCGTCAAAACTGCTGCACACAGGACAGTCCTCCCTCACCTTACCTATCCCACCTTTGGCTTGGACCTTACCCTCATTCCTGGACCTGCCTGGGTTGCTAGTCCCAAGCTCTCAGCTATGATGTGGGTTTCACATGCTGCTTTGTAACAAACACCAATATTATTTTGTAGTGGGAACTGCATTTGGTCCAGACTGGCACACTGGCTCTGAGATGCTTCAGGTCCTATCCCTGAGCCCCAGTTAAATAAAAGGAATCAGCAAGTGAGCCCAGTGAGCCAGACAGCACTCGTGAGTTCCCTCACTGAAACAGCCAAGGTCCCTGCCCTTGTATCTTGGAAGATAATGTATGGAGAGGAGAGGATGGGAGAGGTCTTTCTGGAAGCAAGGGTGGGGAATAGCTAGGAAGAGGCAGGGAAAGCATTTTGGGCAAAAAGATGGCTTTGAAGGATGCTTTAAAGGCAGAGAAGTGCCTGGTGTGAGCTGGGACAGTAAGGAGGCTGCTAGTGGGTTTGTGTTGAGGAAAAGAGAGAGAATTGGATCAGGGTCAAGCCTGAAAGGCCTAGACAACAAGGCCACGGTGGCTGGGCTTTCCCCAAGGCCGTGTTTGCAGTGGTGACTTCTAATGTTTATGATGAGTGAAGAACCTATGGAGGGCTGGAGGGATGGATTAGTGGTTAAGGCATTTGTCTGCAAAGCCAAAGGACCTTGGTTCGATTCTCCAGGACCCACGTAAGCCAGATGCACAAGGGGGCACATGCATCTCTGACTTTCTCGAATAAGTACAACTTAAAAAATTAAAAAAAAAAAAAAAAGCTGAAAAAGAACCTGTGAAGCTGGGCATGGTGGCACATGCATTTAATTTCAGCACTTGGGAGACAGAGGTAGGAGGATCACTGTGAGTTCAAGGACACCCTGAGACTACATAGTGAATTCCAGGTGAGCCTGAGCTAGAGTGAGACCCTACCTCAAAAAACAAACAAACAAAAAAAATCAACAACAAAACAAAAGAGGGGAGAGCCAGAGCAACTCCAGGTTGGGAGTCAGTCACTGTTGGCAGCAATTCTGAGTGTTTTGTTTGTTTAGAGGCAATTTCTCTATGTTGTACACGCTGATCTCAAATTCCTGGCATCAGCTGTTCCTCCTGTCTCAACCTTTCAATTAGCTGGGTCTACAAGTATACACCCACCAGGCTAGGCTTCTGAGACACTTTCTAAGGGAACACTTCCTCCAAAGCCCTAGTCTGATGACCATAGCCCCAGGAAATCCCTCTGCTATCCTCCCCACTCTTGGCTTGTTACTATAGCAGGAAAGGAACAAAATGCAGTGGCCAGTTTCTAGATGTCAGGCAGGCAGGTTTCAATCTTAGCTCTTCCAGTCATCAGCCAGTCACCCACATCTACTCATTTCACCAGCTGTGAAATGGGTTCAAAATGACCCACCTTGTAGGGCCCGTGAAGCATGTAGAGCATGGCCTTCCACTTAAAAGTAGACAGCGCACACTCAATCAGGCCTGCTCTTAGGCATGGTGTTTTATATTTATGAAGCCAGGATCAAATGTACAGTCAATGGGCAGGAACCTTCAACTGGTGGCGCAGGTTGGCATTCAGTGTCCTGGGCTGGAGGAACATGGTTTCAGGTTTTGAGTGGCTGGGTCTCCCTGCCTGTCTCTCCCCTTGGACTGGAAGCACCTCTAAGACAGGGGTAGATCTTGTCTGTGCCACCCCAGTGCTCAGCAGAGTGTTGGCCTTAAGTGTCAGCCACACCCTGGGGTAGACTTGCTCAATCTTAGTGTCAAGGAAGCAGGGCCAGGAAAAGAAGCCAGTCACTTGATCCCTCCTTGCACATTTCCCCATCTCCACTAGAGCTCTCTAGTGTCCCTTTTCACATAGGGCAGGGCTCTGGTGTCCCTGCTGGGGGCCTTGGGCAAGACTGTTTTCTCTGTCACTTGAAGGGGTCATATGGGGCTCTGATACCCCAGGGGACTCTGCCAGTGGCTTCCCAAGACTGTCAAATGAGCTTGCAGGGAGGGGTTGGGAACACCCTCAACAGCCTGAGGAACAAGGGGCTCCTGCTTGCCCCTCCCCAGACTTCTGCCTCCTGCCCTGCTGTAAGTACAGCCCCATACTGAGGACAGAGAGATGGACACGATGGCCTTCCTCTCAGTGGGCAGTGACTGTCCCTTCCCCCTTAAAAGAACGATAACACTATAACACAGGCTCAGTCCACACATCACACCACAACACAAGCCTATTGTTTTGGGGTGCTGCGCAGGGAATCTAGGGCCTTACATATGCTGGGCAAGCGCTGTACCACTGAGCAACAGCCCAGTCCACAACCTGTCTTTTGCTCATTAAGCAGAAAGAATGATGTTCTGGAAAATAATTGATTCTACAAAGCTGAGCACAAACTATATGTGAACACTTTGCCAAGGGCTGGGACTTGGAGATCTGGGTTCTGGGTTTGGCCCGAGGCTAATCTCTTGTTTAACCTAGGCCTCTGTGTTCCCACCTGTGAAACAGGGAGCATTCATTGCTTCTGCTCACTTCTTGGAGATCTGGTAAGACTCAGAGGAAATACAAATGTGTTTGAAACCATGTAACACAGGGCAGGAGAGGGAGAGTGCTTTTCTTTCAATCTCTCCCAAGATCCTGGCCTTGCATCCACACAGTAGCTATGCAGAAAGCAGGTTCAGGCAGGGAAGGAAAGAGTGCTAACAAGAAGTCCTGAACCTTTGTGGACACCCACTTTGCTGCAGAACAGATGAAAACAAGGAGTTTTTCCACAGAAAATGGCATCAAGTGGACCCCTGGCTTTGCATGTGATTTCATGTCTGAGGATCCCTCAACCTCCAAGCCCCAGGAACAGAAATTCCAACAGAGTTCTTGAGCTCAGTAGCCACCCACAAGTGGGGTGAGGTGGGGAAAACCCAGAAGCTATGTACAAATGCAAGGTGCCCTAACATAGCACCAGGCTGAGACCTTCTTCCTTGGGACTTTCCTGTACCTGGGCCAAGTGCCAGGTACACAGGACTGCCATTACAGGAGGGACTTGGGACTAGTCTTGCTGCTTGTGGGTGGAATAGAGGGCCCTTTGCTCAGGTAATGTTTCTTGGCAGGGCCTTGGGGTGTCTGGAATGTTCTGTCTCAGGCATCTCACACAGGTTCATTTTAGTTCTGTTGCTTCACAGGGAATGGACGCCATAGGCCTAGCCTGCTGCCTCCCCTTCACGGAAATCATGGGTGACAGAAAAGCTCAAAGTGCTCCAGTATAGTGAGGGATCACAAAGAGGTGCCATAGGCTCTGTCTCATGTCTTCCTTTCTCCTTGGGGCTCCATTTCAGGCTCTGAGGTAGAGGGCACAAATTCAGGCTCTTGTGTGGGGGCCAAAGGGGAGTGGGTTCAAGCAAGGAAGAGGAACACAAGGGAACCCCAGCCCAGGCCTGCCCTTGTGCCTCAACCCCAGCTAGCCTGAAGGCTTAGACTGGCACTGCATTCAAAGTCACCCAAGATCCTTCACCAGCCTTTTCCCAGCCTGTTCTCAAGGGGTCTGGTAGGTGCGTCTACTTCACAGCTACTGCATGCAAGGACACCACATAGTTCTTACTCTCCGCTAGTCTGCACCCTCCCCCTCCCAGCCCAAGGCCTAGGGCCTCCTTAAGAGAGAAATAGGTTTATTTCTTGTCCAGCTGAACTGAACTTCTGGAGAGATGGGTGGTGCCACCATATGCCCTCTGTCCCGCTGGGAGACTTGTGGCGGCATGGTCCAGCCCCTGGGTGGGTGGGGGGGATCAGCTCCTTTTCACAGATTAATGCCAGGGGGTCAGGTAGTTGACACGACTGTGGAGAGAAAGAGGGGTGAGGTGGAGACTCTAGGGTGTCCTGATCAGATTGTCCTTTCCTAGCCCCTACTCCCAGCCCACCTTTCTCCTTCCGGGCTCTGAAAACAGTTTCTATCCAGTCTCTGCATGGACCCAGAGCCTTCAATGCTCCCTATTTTCTTTTCATATACTTTTGGCTATTCTCTCCCCTACACCTTCAATTTGCCTCATCTCTATCTCCCACTGACCCCCAACTATGAGACATATAGGATATTTTTTTGTATGTTTGTTTGTTTCAAGATAGGTCTTCAATCTAGCTCAGGCTGACTTGGAACAACTCACTTTGTAGCCCCAGGCTTGTCTCAAACTCATGGCAATCCTACTTCTACCTCTGGAATGCTGAGATTAAAGGCATGTGCCACCATGCCTAGCAAGTCATAGGTTTTTCAGGCATTTATAAACCTTCTCCATTAGGTATTAAATGGTAGTAAACAAGTTTTCCCATGTGTACATGGGGAAGGTAATTTAACATGAACAATAATACCACAGTCTGGATTCTATAAACTAGTGTGAAACAGAGCTGGTAGGGAGAGGCTAAGGAGATGGGCATCTGGGCTAGCTTGAAGAACGAGGAGGGGTGCTGAAAAGATGGCTCAGAGCTTCAGGGGGCTAGCTTGTAAAGTCTGATGGCCCAGGTTCAATTCCCCAGTGTCCACATAGAGCTAGATGCACAGAGTGGCACATGCATCTGGAGTTCCTTTACAGTGGCAGGAGGCCCTGGCGTGCCCATGCTCTCTGTCTCACTCTCTTTCCTATATATACATTTTTTTGGGGGGGGGGGGAGGAGTTTCGAGGTAGGGTTTCACTCAAGATTAGGCTAAACTGGAATTCACCTTGTAGTCTCAGGGTGGCCTGGAACTCACAGCGATTCTCCTACCTCTGCCTCCTGAGTGCTGGAATTAAAGGCTTGCACCACCAGGCCCGGCTAATAATTTTTTTAATGACGGCAGGGCTGAGGAGATGGCTCAGTGGTTAAAGGCGTTTGCTTGCAAAGCTTGCCGGACCTGGGTTCAATTCCCCAGTACCCACATAAAGCCAGATGTCCTGGTGTGCCCATAGTGCCTATCTGTCTCTCAAATAAATAAAAAATTAAAAATGATCGAGGAGGGACTTTGTGAGTGCAGAGCGCACAAGCAAAGGCTGGGGAACGGGGTTCTTGGGTTGTGCTGGTGTCTGGAGGCACCAACAAGTCTGGCATTGCTGAATTTCACAGGGCAGGGCCGGAGAGGAGCGGCAGAGCCAACTTACTTGTCATAGTTGGCCCAAGGTATCACAACGCTGCACATTTGCACCCTACATCTGAGCCTTTACTGATGGGCGACCCTGCTGAGAGTGCCACTGTGCACATCCCGGGAGACAGACTGCCGCTCTGTCCTTCATGGTTTTTATGTCTGCTTACCTGTTTCCCAGGTGCCCCTCACTCTCACCGCACCCCCACCCACCAGCCTTCTGTGGGTCACTCCTGGTGGGAAATGCACTCCCACCGTGCGCCCAGTGAGCCGTACTTCCGACAACACTTAAGAGGGTCGCCCCTCTTTTGGAAGCTCACTTCACAAGTGGCGAGGTGGGCTGCGGGCAGGGCGGGGCACCCCCTACCTGTAGTGGGAGCTGAAGCTCCGGAAGACGTTCCTACGGAAGAACGGGGTGCGGGAGGGGCGAGGTAAGCCGGGGTGGAGGGTACGCCCCGCCAGCCCCGATGAGCACCCCCACTCCCCGAGGATGGAGGTGACAGGCTCAAGTGGCCAAGCCCCCACCTCCCCTCCTCCGGGCGGGGCCCCGGGGCGCGTGGCGTCACTTACAGCGAGTCGAAGGGTAGAGGCTTCTGTCCGTAGCGGTCTAGACTGGGGTTCTGGTTGAGGCAGTACTGGGGCGGGCCACGGGCGCGGGGGAGGGACGGGTAAGCCAGGGCAGCGCGGACCCCACTCACGCCCCACGCCGGCCCCGCCCGGAGACCGCGGCCCAGGACGCTGGGACAGCCGGCCCCGGATCTCCTCGCTCCCTACCCCCTTGTGACCCCCCGCTTTAGGCGCCCCACATCAGGACCCCTAGGGGACCAGCCAGCGAGCATCCTTCCCTACCCGCCAGCATTGCGTCACTTCGGGCTTCAAGTACCGCACCGCGTAGCCGCTGAAACTCTCAACTGCGAAGAGAACCCACCTTAGGGACCTAGCGCAGCTCGGGTAGGCGCCCCCTTCCTCACCGAAGCCCCGCCCACCCACCCACAAGCGCCTCCCCAGACAAGCCCCGCCCATGTGCATCGCCTCCCTGTTCGGCAGGGCTCGTTCCAGAACCGTCGGTGGCCTCCTTGGCCTGGACATGGTGCCCCTGCCCCAAACGGGCGTCGAGTCCAGGTCCCTGTGCCGGTCTCAGTCTGGCCTGTACCCAACGATTCCCCAGCCTCTTCCCTGCGCCCGCAATGCTGGTCTGTGTGCCCACAGTTCTCGCTCCGGGTTCCAGGAGTGCCACCTTCCGCTTGCCCCCTCCTCCGCACTAGGGCATCCTTCGCGCCTGGCAGACTGACCCCTCTTGTTCACGCAGGGCAGTTTGCACTCCCAAGCCTTGGACACGAAGTGGGACCAATCCTCAATGGCGCGCGTGAAGCAGGGCCAGTCGATCCGGTTGATGCCTGGCGCGATGGGCGCGAGCTTTCCATCGTGGTACCTGCGTCGGAGCTTCTGGCCTGTTGCTGTGAAGTTCTGCGGGGGGGATGGAGGTCAGGCCCACAGTGGCAAGGGCAAAAGCCTGCACGCTTCCCAGACCGCCCCAAGCACCTGAGCTGACACTGGTCCCCCCTGACCACGGGGGTGCTGAAAGCCAGGACCTGGGTTGGATGGGGTGGGGTTCCAAGCAGGCGTCTGAGGTTCTCGGTGTCTGCTCTGGAAGCAGAGCCTAGAACCTGAGGTGCCAGCAGGGCCTGGGTGCTGATGGTACCTCTGAGCAAACCCAGAGCTAGGGTCAAGGACACTCACCAAGCACTGCAGGGGTTGGTTGGGGACCCCCAGGAGTGTGAAGTGAGCGTTGTCAAACTCATCTGTTGAAAGAAAATAAAAGAAGAGGAGATGGTGTCCGTTCCACCAGCCCTTATAGGCCCACACAGTGCTTTAATTAAAAGAAAAAAACACACTAAGTTTTTAAATATCTAAAATAAAATAGTATCCATATTCTTGCAATAAAATAAACTACATACATAAATCTAAAAAAAAAAATGAAACCATAGAAGTATTAGAAAACAGTATGGACAAAATGTCCTGTTAGCCTGGGGTGGAGGGATGCCTTACTAATTCCACCCAAAAGTCCACAAGCTGAAAGAAAAAGATCAGTAACTTCGACTAAATAAAAATAAACAAGAAAGAATCAAAAGACAAATGGGAGCTAGGCGGGCACGTAGGCCTTTAATCCCACCACTCGGGAAACAGAGGTAGGAGGATCACCATGAGTTCAAGGCCACCCTGAGACTACATAGTGAATTCCAGGTCAGCCTGAGGTAGAGTGAGACCTCGAACAGCCCCCAAATATACATACATACATACATACATACATACATATATAGAGGGGAGATGAGAATCTATGAAATGTGTTTATATTAGCAAGCAATGGAAACACACATCATTAGACACTGAGGCTGATCCCTTTCAGGGGTGTGCGTATATGTCAATGAGTGAATTGTTATAGCACTTTAAGGTTTGAAACTGTCACTTTATCGCTTTTATTGAAAGCATATAGAAGCCAAGTGTGACAGTACAGGTCTGTAATCCCAACACTCAAGAGGTTGCAGCAGGAGGATCACTAGTTCCAGGCCAATCTCGTCGACATAGTGAGACTTTGGTTCAAAAAACAAAAAGGCATCTGGGGCAGGGTGGGTCCTTGTAGCTTGGTGGTATAACACTTGCCTAATAGGTGCAAGACCCTGAGGTTTTGCACTGCAAAAAATTTTTTTAAACTTAATGGTTATAATTGAATAGACATAAAAATCAGAGTTGGGCTGGAGACATGGCTTAGCAGTTAAGGCAAGTACTTGCCTGCAAAGCCAAAGGACCCAGGTTTGATTCCCCATTACCCATGTAAAGTCAGGTGCACACGGAGGCACATGTGTCTGGAGTTCGTTTGCAGTGACTAGAGACCCTGGTGTGCCCATCCTCTCCCTCTATCTGCTTCTCTCTCAAATAAATAAAAATATTTAATTTAAAAAACCAGAGTTTTCCTTGTAAGTCTAGAGTCTAGAACCTTTGTTCAGCTGGGCGGGGGTAGTGCTGCAGCTGCTCCTGTAGCCGGACCGGACACTGACATCCTCAGCTTTGTAACCCAATGGGGCCAAGCAGTGACCCTGGACTCTCCCCTCCCTTCTTGCCCACCCTGGCACCAAATCCTGTGGCCTTTATCTCCTAAATACCTTCTCAATCCATGCACAGTAATTCCACGGGCCTGTGAGGCCCTTCACCCCAAAGGCGTACGATGCCCTTACATTTTCATGGGAGATGTGGGGAGACCTTTCACTCCCTTGAGGAGATGCAGGGCAGCTGGGCAGAAGCTGTTCTGTTGTGATGGCAGTGACCCATCTCTGCACTGATGAGAGCCATAAGTACATTTAGGGCTGGGGAGATGGCTCAGCCTCAACACCTGAGTTCAGTCTTCCCCTGCTCTAGGCGGAAGTTGCGTGGCCTGGCATGCTGCAGTGAGATGGGGATCAGAGACAGGAGAATATCCCAGAGGCTCTTGGCAAGCACGGCAAAGAACAACAGTAGAGCAAATCTCAACATCAGCGCGAGATCCAGAGAAACCCTTTGCTTCATTCGGGTGAGGTGGAAAAGCAAGGACAAACCCAAAAGTTTTCTCTCGCTCTCTCTCTCTCTCTCACACACACACATACACATAAAGCATATGAACGCACAAAATATTTTTTAAAAAGAGATGCAAGCTGGGCATAGTGGCACACACCTTTAATCCCAGCACTTGGGAGGCTGAGGTAAGAGGGTCGTCATGAGTTTGAGACCAGCTTGAGCTTCAGGGTGAGTTCCAAGTCTGCCTGGGTTAGAGGTAGACCCTGCCTCACAAAACCACCACCAATAACAACAAAGAGCTGCACACACACGCATACTTCACTCATCCCACCACAGATGACTTTGCCAGTACTAGCCAGGCTGTGGGGTGCACAGCCATTTTCAGTACTCAGGAGGCTGAGACGGGGGAGAAGTGTTCCAAGGTCAGCCTGGTCTATATAGACATATTCTGTCTCCAAACAAAACACACAGGACAGGAAGGTCATCACCTGATGTGACCCCCTCAGCCTTGGGGAGCTGGAGTCGGGACATTCTCAGAAAGGTCCAAGAGAGGTGGCATTAAACATGAGCAGGGAAGGACAGCAGCAAGCAGGTTCACAATGCAGCTCAGCATGCTGTGAAGCTCTCAGGAGCCAGCTCTGAATTTGCTTTCTGTAGAGTGCTGGGCAACTACCTTGAATTCTACAGGCAGACATTGAGAGACTTGATAGATTTGAACTGAAGAACACTGCTGGCTACCTCATGCCTCCAGAACTCTGAGCCACAAGAAATCTCGTGTTGAAAGAGGAAAGAAAGAACAGGGCCCGTGACGAGGCAGTAGCATCTATCGAGCACATTGTGCTGGCAGCCGCTCAGTGCTTTTTGTGACTTATCTTATGCCAGACTCACAACAACCCTGGACAATCCTTGCCTGAATTTACTACTGAGGACCCTGGGGGATGCTTCTGGAAAGGAGGAGAGGGTGGAACTTCCCCACTTATCCTTTCCTCTGCCAATCTCAGCCCGTTCCTCTGAGGTTTTCGTCCTCCAACACCCACACCCCTTCTCTGACGGCCCACAGGGGACCCAGGGCTGCTGGTGGGGGGTGGCGACCTTTGCGGCAGTAGGTGGAGGACTGGCAGTGCTCATCCGAGAGGCAGGCCTTGACGCTGTCCATGTCCATGCGCCGCAGGGTGGGCAGGGCTGGGTGGTAGAGCTGATGTTTCACACCGGCCAGTGGGTTTCGTGAGCACTCCGGTGGGAACAGGATGGCCGGGGAAGCAAGCATGTGAGCGGAACCATCATCCCAGAGCACCATGTCAAAGCTGCGGGCCATGGCTGGGGAGCAGAAGGTCTGAGTGACATGCTCTTCCATGAGACACACACCCTTGGCCTATGCCTAGGTGACTAGGTGCCAAGCATTTCTTGAGCACTACTGTGTGCCAGTTAATGTTTTGAGAGCTCCACATGGGGCGGCAAGATCACGTATATGCATATATATGCACATATATACACATACACATTCACAAGCTGCACCCAGGGCGGTGAGGGGATCAGCACAGCACATAGGGGGTCTGGGACATTCTCAGGATGGTCTGAGAGAGGTGGCATTAAATACTGAGCAGGAAAAGACAGCAGCAAGCAGGATCAGGATGTAGCTCAGAATGCTGGATGGTTCTAAGGAGCCAACTCTGAATTTTTGCTTTTGCTCAAGTATCAGGCAATTATCTTGAATTCTGCAGGCAGATGTATGAGAGACGTGATAGATTTAAACTGTAGAACATTGCTGGTTACCTAATGCCTCTCTTAAAAACCAGATATTCCAAGGTCCAGTCATTATACTTTAGTGAACATTGGTTGAATCTGCTTGCTTGCTGCCTGACCCCAAGTTAGAGGTGAGAGATGGGTTGGGAGTTAGGTGGACAGGAGAAAAGAGGACCTTGGACCATGGGGATGGGACTGCATGGGGAGAGGCAGGGAAGTAGGGTGAGGAGAGGAAGGGAGAGAGGGCTCCTTGTTGCCACAGTGGTTACCTCATGTGTGGGGCATAGGCCCAGGTGCACAGGCTGGTAAGGGCTTTCCCTCTTCAACTGCTCACTAGGAGGAGGGGAGGTGGGTGGGCCTAATGGACAGCAGCTGGATAAGGGCGCATTGTGCACAGACAATGCCTACTGCAGCCTGATTGTGAGGTTGTGGCTCCCGGGGGCAACCCTGGCAATGTAGTTGGCTAGGGCCCTTAGGCACTGAGCACTCCCATTTTCTGAAAGTTGTGGTCACTGTGGTCTCTGTACGCAGCAGACACCTCAGAAGTGTCAGAGCTGGGGCTCTCTGGAGGGATGGCTGCTGGCCTCACAGCAGACTGCATGACCTTGGAGGAACCACAGCTTTTCTCTGGGCCTCAAGACTCTTTTCTGTTAGGCGCATAACCTAGGCCCTATAATAGGGCTGCTAGGAACTTGGAGGGCTTCTTCTCTCCCTGCAAACCTCAGGAAAGAGCATGCCACTGTCTGCCAGCCCTTGGGTCTTAGGGATAGAGATTAGCCATAGTCAGGCTGGGGATCAGGAAGAGTGGTGGCCTCAGCAGGTTGAGGATTAGCAGGTGATACTACACACACACACACACACACACACACACACACACACACACACACACGCACCCCACCTGGGGAGCTACAGGCCTCCTCCCTCCTGGGAAAGCCAGGCTATAGGTTTCTAAACCCAGCACCTCAAAGCCCTGGGATTAGAGACAGATAGATACTGTGAGGTTGGGAAACATGGGGAGAGCCTGTTCTTTCTCATATATTGCTTATTCACATATGCTTCACAGATCCTTGCCTACCTGCTGAGCCCGATGAGTCCTGGAGCCTCTTCTGTTGGATTCCTGTAAGATTTGCTTTCCAGTTGGTCATCCCTTGGTCCTTGAGCAGGACCCAAGGCCTCATTGTGGCATCTCCAAGTCCGTCCCCTTACAGAGACTTGTGCAGAGTTGACTCCATTCACAGCCATCTTTAAGTTGTGCCTGAACTTTTTAGCAAAAGAAATATCTTTATATGTTAGAAAACAGAAAGGAATATAGGAAGTATATTTATATATAGCTTAGCTAGTCATTTATAACTTCAGACCCTCTGTAATTGCTGCTCAGGTCAAGATATGGGGCACTAGCTTTGCAAAACAGCTCACTTGTTTCTTAAAAAGTAAAACATGAAGGGCTGGAGAGATGGCTTAGCAGTTAAGACTCTTGACCGTGAAGCCTAAGGACCCAGGTTCGATTCCCCAGATCCCAGGTAAGCCAGGAAAGGTGGTGCATGTGTCCAGAGTTGTTTGCAGCAGTTGAAGCCCTGGAGCACTCATTCTCTCTGTGTATTTGCCTCTTTCTCTCTCTCAAATAAATAAATTAATAAAAAATATTTTTTTAAAGTAAAGCATGAGCATGGTGGCATGTCTGTAATTCCAGCACTGAGGAGGCTGAGGCTAGAGGATCTCAAGCTTGAGGCCAGCCTGGCTGCATAGTAAAACCCTGACTCCAAAATAAAATAAAATAAAATAAATAAAATAACAAGTGAGACAAAAGTTTGTAATTTGAATTGAGTCACATGGAAGAGTCTACCTCTAGGGATTGTCCTAAGAGAAGTGAAAATATGCCCACACAATATCCTTGCATGTAAATATTCATGGCAACATGGTGTATACCCCAAAAGTAGAAACAAGCCTGGTGCCCCCGGGCTTGTGAGTGCGGAAACAAACGTTTCTATAGTATGACCACTCTTGGGTAACAAGAAATCAGTACTGGTGCATGCTACAATCTGGGTGATCCTCAAAAACATGTTTGATGAAAGAAACCAGACTCAGACTACTCCACAAATTATGCCATCTGTTTACATAAAATGTCCACACCAGCCAAATTTCCAGACAGGAGCAGATTAGCAGTTTCCTGGAGGGAGGGAGGAATGAAGAAAGGCTGCCATCCAGTGTGCAAGTGTTTATGGGAATGTAGGAGTGTCCTAATATGAGACAGTTACATTAAAACTCAGAGTGAGGCTGGAGAGATGGCTTAGCGGTTAAGGTGCTTGCCTGTGAAGCCTAAGGATCCAGGTTCGATTCTCCAGGTCCAGACAGATGTACAAGGGGCATCTGGAGTTAGTTTGCAGTGGCTAGAAGTCCTAGAGTGCCCATTCTCTCTCTGTCTTTCTGTTTCTAATAAGTAAATAAAATAAATATTGAAAATAATCAGAGTGGCTGGGCACTTGGGATGCAGAGGTCAGAGGATTGTCATGAGTTTGAGGCCACCTGAGACTACATAGTGAGTTCCAGGCCAGCCTGAGCTAGCATGAAACCCTGCTTCAAAAAAAAACAAAAACAAATTAAAAAAAAAAATCAGAGTGGTGGGCTGGAGAGATGACTCAGCAGCTGGAGGCACTTGCCTGCAGAGCGTGAAAGCCTGGGTATGGTTCCTCAGTTCCCACATAAAGCCAGAGGCACAATGTAGCCCAGGCTTTGTTTGCAGTGGCAAGAGGCCCTGGTGGGCTCATATTCTCTCTCTCTCTCCCTTTGCAACTGGATAAAAACATAATTTTGTTGTTTGTTTTTTTCAAGGTAATATCTTGCTCTGGCCTAGGCTTACCTAGAATTCATTATGTAAACTCATGGCAATCATCCTACCTCTGCCACCTGAGTGCTGGGATTAAAGTCATACACCACCATGCCCTACAAATAAATAATTTTTATTTTTAAATTTATTTATTTATATATATATTTTTGGTTTTTTGAGGCAAGGTCTCACTCTACCTTAGGCTGACCTGGAATTCACTATGGAGTCTCAGGGTGGCCTCGAACTCATGGTGATCCTCCTACCTCTGCCACCTGAGTGCTGGGATTAAAGGTGTGCACCACCATGACTGGCAATTTTTATTTTTTTAATGAAAGAGAGAGAGAGAGAATGTATGTGCTAGAGCCTTAGCCACTGCAAATGAACTCCAGATGTGTGGGCCACCTGTGTGCATGCGTAACTGTGTATCTGGTTTACATGGGTTCTGGAGAACTGAACCTGGATCCTTAGGCTTTGCAGGTAAGTGTCTTACCCACTAAGCAATCTCTCCAGCCCAAATAAATAATTTTTAAAAAATTTTGTTTGTATATTTATTTATTTGAGAGAGACAGACAGAGAGAGAAAGAGGCAGAGAAAGAGAGAGAGAATGGGCACGCCAGGGCCTCCAGCCACTGCAAATGAACTCCAGATGCATGCGCCCCCTTGTGCATCAGGCTAACATGGGTCCTGGGGAACCGAGCCTCGAACCGGGGTCCTTAGGCTTCACAGGCAAGCACTTAGCTGCTAAATAATGTTAATTTTAATTTTTGGGCTGGAGAGATGGCTTAGCAGTTAAGGCATTTGCCTTCAAAGCCAAAGGATTGTGGTTCAAGTCTTCAGGACCCACGTAAGCCAGATGCACAAGGGAGCACATGCATCTGGAGTTCCTTTGTAGTGGCTGGAGGCCCTGGTGCGCCCATTCTCTCTCTCTCTCTCTTTCTGTCTCTCTCTGCCTCTTTCTCTCTCTCAAATAAATAAATAAATAAATAAAATATATCTTAAAAAGTTAATTTCTTAGAAATTTAAAAAAGCATTTTAAAAGAGTTGTCTTCTTGAAACAGGTAGATTTTATTCATATAAACTATACTTCAGGGCTGCAGGGATTGCTCAGTGGCTAAGGCACTTGCCTGCAAAGCCTGAGGACCCAGGTTCGATTCCCCAGTACCCACGTAAAGCCAGATGCACGAAGTGACACATGCATCTGTACTTTGTTTGCAGTGGCTAGAAGCCCTGATGCTCCCATTCTCTCTGGCTGTCTCTTCTCTTTATCTCTCTCTGCTTGCAAATAAACAAACTATACATCAATGAAGTTGTTCTGAAAGAGTTACAGCCAGGAATGGTGGTGGTGCAGGCCTAGAATCCCACTACTAAAGAGGCTGAGGCAGGAGGATCACAAATTCAAGGTTAAGCTATGCTACATGGTAAGGTCCAGGCCAGCGTGGGCTATAGAGCCTATCTCAAACAACAATAGTAATAATAAAAATAGAAGCTAGCTGGGCATGGTGGTGCACACCTTTAATCCTAGCACTTGTGAGGCAGAGGTAGGAGGATTGCCATAAGTTCAAGGCCACCCTGAGACTACATAGTGAATTCCAGGTTAGCCTGGGCTAGAGTGAAACCCTAGCTTGAAAAAAATAGAAGCTAGAAAAAATAAAAAAAGAAAGCAAGAGAGCAAGGGAATTGGCTCAGCAGTTAAAGGTGCTTGTTTACAAAGCCTGCTGGCCTAGGTTTGATTTCCAAACCACCCAGATAAGCTGGATGCAAAAAGTGGAGCAAGCGTCTAGTGTTCATTTGTGTTGGCAAGAGGCCCTGACATGCCTACATGCACGTGTGCAAATAAAAACTTAAAAAACCACCACAGGTGTGCGGTGGTCTGAGCGTGTTCCCTTATATTTACACGTTGAAAGCGAATCTGCAGTGTGACTGTGTTATGAGGCAGGTGGTTGGGAGGAGGCCAGAGGAAACTTGTTCACCCATTCTGCCATGTAAACACACCTAGAAGTAATCCCCTATGAGCAGCAAGCTCTACCAGGCTGCACACCTGCAGCTGTCTTGGTGTCTGGCCCCTCGAACTGTGAGCAGCGTATTTCAGTTGCTGGGTAAGTTACCCATGCTAAGGTGCACTGTCCAAAGACTGGGCTTCTACCTTCCTTCAGCGAAAACCTGACAGTCCTGTGGGATCCGATGCCCACCCACTTCTCACCCTCATCTCCCACCACTCTTCCCCCATACCACGAGGCACCAGACCTCCATTCCCTTTCTAATCTTCAAGGTCCATTCTGGCCTCAGGACTTTTATCCCCTCACAGAGTCCTCTACCTGGAGTACTGCTCCCTGACCCTGCTCGTAGCTTCCTTGTTTGTCATGTTTTAGCTCAAGTATATGTCTACTTCTTCCTGGCTCTGTCTACCTATTTCCCCAACACACATGGCTGGCCTGCTGGTCTCTTTCATGGTTCTGTGCCCTGTGCAACCTTTCTTTCTTTCTTTGGTTTTCTGAGGTAGGTTTTGTAGGTCTCGCTCAGGCTGACCTGGAATTCACTATGTAGTCTCAGGGTGGCCTCGAACTCACGGCGATCCTCCTACCTCTGCCTCCCAAGTGCTGGGATTAATGGCGTGCACCACTACGTCCGGCAATGTTTCTTTATTGATCATTGATTGTCTTCCTTTCTGCCTCCACCCCTAGAATATGAGCTCCTTGAGGGTGGGTCCTAAGCCTGTATCTTGTCCAATCAACACTGCTGGGCACCCAGTAAGTAAAATACCATAGACGAGCAAGTCAGGCTCTGACTCCTCACGGAGTCCCTCTTCCCTGGGCCCCTTGCACCTCTTCTACAACAGTCTTCTCTAAGGGGCTAGCCTCAGTTCACCAGTGTCTTCAGTTACCTACCAGGCCTTGGGACCTGTGATGGTTAATGTTGGACATCAACTTTATTTGATTAGGAGTACTTATAGAATTGGGAAATCAGGACTTCTGGGTGTGCCTGTGAGGGTTGTAACAGAGAAGACTGACGTGTGGCCAGTGAACTCTCAGTTCACTGAGAGTGGGAAAGACTTGTCCTCAGGGCGGGTAGATGCTAACTGCTTGGCTGGGACCTCGAGGGTATAGGACAGTGAAAAGAGGGGAAGTTCTGGTTTGTAGTTCTACATCCTTGACTGGGTGCCACTCTTCCTGCTGCTGTTGGACCCAGACTCCTGGGCCTTTGGCCTTTGGATTCTAAGAACTTGGATCAGCTGCCTTCCGGGGGGGCCCGGGGGGGCCAGAAACCTTGGGCTGAGGTCATATTCTAGGCCTTCTTGGTTCTGCGGTTTCTTGGTTTTTTTGTTCTCGTTCTCTGGAGAACCCTGGCTACTATAGACTGGACTAAGGCCCTGCCTTGGGCCCATGGCTGTTCTGGGAGGCCTCAGGCTGCTGAAGACTGCTGGTCACAGCGAGCCTGGGGGATCCTAGCACTGAGGCAGGAGAGCTGAGTACCCTTTCCCCCCACTGGCTGAGCTGCAGGACTCCTGCCACTTTGAGGGGACCCAGGACCACACAGTCTCTCCCTGAGCAGCTTCTCTGTAGCTTAGCCAGGATATGGGGAGCTAGACCCTTCTACTGGGGCAGGTTCCCCAGCAACCCCATGGGACCCCAAACCTGAAGTCCAGACCCCTGCTGGACACATGGGCGTGGCCGCTGGCTCCTTGGGCACCAGCCTCCTCCTTTCCATCCCCCCCTTCTCCTCCACTTTGGCACTGGATAATCCTTTGCACCCGGCCCAGCAAGTGCCAATTAATCCCCACTGTGTCCAAGAGGCCAGCTGTGGAGGGCAGCGAAAAGGCAATTCCCCGCTAGCCATTGGCATCTGACCAGGTAATTGTAGATGAGGTGGAGGCTCCTGGGGTTGGGGGGATCCCCACACTCAGCTTCCAGCAAGGCATTTAGGCATGATGAAACGGACCAGACAGGGGAGCACAGCTCCCTCTCCTCACACCGCAGCCCATGGCTCCGATTTTAGAATCTTCAGGGCTATGTGTGAACTGCAGGTTTCAGGGTCCCCCAGAGGGTTTGAGGAAGCATAGAATCCCTGCTTTCTCCAGCTTCCCAGAAGATTCTCAAATTGCCGGCAGTCTAATGCCACAGTTCTCTGGGTAGCCACCCTCAAATTCTCTTCTGGCCTGAGCTTCCCTCTTTGAAGTAGGGCAGTAGTGACACAGCAGCAAAACAGGAGGGGCCCGGCTTCCCAAATTCTTGTCCAGGAGGAAATGGCTGTGCCTAGGGCAGGAAAATAAACTGCTTGGAGGCAGCTTCCCTTGTCATTTCCAGAAGGCTCAGAAATACAAGCCAGGATTGTTGCCCACTGGGAAGGGTCTGGGGGTCCAGCACACAGAAGAGATAAACGGTGGACAACATCAGGACCCAGCGCAGATGTGGGACAGCTGGAATTGGGAAGACCTGTGTGTAAACTTGCTTGCACCACCCTCAGCAAGACTGTTGACCTGTGTTGAGGATGGAAAGGCTTACCTTACTGGGGGCGGGAGGGGCACGGTGGTCAGAAGGAAGGCGAGTGTGTTGGGAAGCACGCACTTGGCTCAGCGTGGCTCTCAGGGCTGCTGGTGTTGGCTGGGGTCTGTGACTCTGCTTCCCCCAAACATGTGATCTGAGGAGGAAGTCACTTCAGCCAGCAGGTAACTAGAAGAGCACAGGGATTCGGGGGCTCATTTCACCTTCCACTGCAGCCTATCTTGGGAGAAGCTGGGTTGCTGAGCCAGAGCAGGCACAAAAGTCAGGGCTGTGTGAGTTAGGCAGGCAGAATAGCCCGGGTGTCTTGGGAGCTGACACTAGCCGCAAGCTCTGGACCTGCTGTTATTTAGTCTGGGGTCCTGCTGGGAGTTCTGGCAGAGAGAAGCAAAGAGGCATGGTGTCCTGTGGGTCTGGGTGCAAGGTGGCATTTTGCAGATCTGTTCAGGGCCTCTGGGGAGGGGGGGGTATGCAAATTGGCTTGCATGGTGCCTTTGAGCCAGGCCATCCTGCAAGATTCAGTTCCAGGGCCTTGGGGTGCCCATTTGCTGAAGACCACGAACGAGAAATTGAATGGATATGAAGTGGGACTGAAATATCACCAGGTATTAGTCACTTTCTCATTGTTGTGAACAAATACCTGAGCAGAATGAACTTAAGGAAGGAAAGGGTGGATTTTGGCTTCCAGTTTCCAAGGGATGGATTCCATCAAGGAGAAGTCATGACAGTTGCCGGGTGGTCACGTTGCAGCCAAGAAGCACAAGACAGCAGGAAGCAGGGCGGGGCCATGACACCCCAGGACCCACCCCAGAGACACACTACCTCCAGCAAGGCTCTCTAAGGGTTCCACAGCCTTCCCAAACAGTGCCACCAGCTGGGGGTCAAGCATTCAAGCACATGGGTCAAGGGGGACATTCTACACTCAAACCATAATGCACCATCAACCATGACCCTTTTATCTTTAAAATTAAAAAAACTGGGGCTGGAGGGCTGGAGGGATGGCTTAGTGTTTAAGGTATTGCCTGCAAAGCAAAGGATCCCAGTTCGATTCTCAAGGACCCACATAAACCACATGCACAAGTGGGTGCACGCATCTGGAGTTTGTTTGCAATGGCTGGAGGCCTAGCACCCTCATTTTCTCTCTCTCTCCTTTCTCTCTGTCTCTGCCTCTTTCTCTTTCTCAAATAGATAAATAAGATATATTTTTTAAAAAACTGGAGCTGGAGAGTTGGCTTAGCAGTTAAGGAGCTTGCCTGCAAAGCCAAAGGACCCAGGTTCGACTCCCTCAGGACCCATGTTAGCCAGATGCATAAGGGGGCATATGTGTCTAGAGTTCCTTTGCAACAGCTGAAAGCCTTGGCATGTCCATTATCTCTCTGTCTCTTTCTACCTACCTCTTTCTCTCTCTCTCTCTCAAATAAATAAAATAAAGTTTTTAAAATTAAAAAACTATTAAATATAGGTTAATGTTATCTTAAATAGTACAGACTTTCTATTCATGTGCCACTCAATATGCATATGTATATTTTAAACATTTTTATTCATTTATTTATTTGAGAAAGAGAGAAAGAAGCAGAGAGAATGAGCATGCTAGGCCCTCCAGCCACTGCAAACAAACTTCAGATGCATGTGCCACCTTGTGCATTTGACTTATGTGGATACTGGGGAATCAAACCTAGGTCCTTTGGCTTCTCAGGCAATGCCCTAGCCTCTAAGCCATCTTTCTAGCCCTCTTTCTCTATATTTTTTGTTTGCTTGTTTTTTTTGTTTTGGAAGTAGGGTCTCACTGTAGCCCAGGCTGACCTGGCACTCACTCCGTAGTTCCAGGTTGGCCAGGTTGGCCTCATATTCACAGCAAGCCTCCTACCTCTTCCTCCCAAGTACTGGGATTAAAGGCATGTGCCACCATGCCCAGCACAATATATATTTTATTTATTATGAGATTCTGAAGTATGTGATCTCCTACAATCAGTGTTCTCATTCAATGCCACCCTGTAGTCATGGGTAACTTGTTTCTGGCCTATGTATGTGAGTGTGGTGTGTGTGCATGTGAATGTGTGCACATACGAGTGCTCATGTACATGTGTGTGCATGTGTGGAGGGCAGAGGTTGATGTCAGATGCCACAGTTGCTCTCCGCCTTATTTTACATGGGTCCTGGGGATTCACACTTAGGTCCTCATGCTACATGGCAATCACTTAAAAAATCACTGAGCTATCTTCCCAGTCTCCACGGCCAATGTCTACAAAGCTCTCAGCATGTGACAGTCATGATCTGAATATGTGGCCTTCACCGATTCAGTTTATCCTCACTAGCTGCTCACCAGGCAGAGACTATCAGCGTCTCATGCTCCTGTTTTCTTTTCCTTTAACATTATTTATTTACTTATTAGAGGAAGAATGAATAGGCTTTCCCGGGCTTCCTGCTGCTGCAGACGAATTCAAGACACATGTGACAGTTTGTGCATCTGGCTTTTATGTGGGTACTAGGGAATCAAATTTGGGTCAACAGGCTTTGCAAGCAAGTGCCTTTAACCGCTGAGACATCTTCCCAGCCTCCTTTTGTTTTCTTGAGTCAAAGTCTCACTATATAGTCCAGGCTGGTCTGGAATGCTTGATTTTCTTGTCTCTTCCTCTTGAGTTCTGGGGAACCAATGATGACACCATACCTGACTTCACTGTCCCCATTTTATAGACGAACAAAGGCAGAAATCTAGTGGATCTGCTCATGACTTAACTCCAGAGCATGTATAGACTCCCATGTTAGTTCAAGCAAATTGTTTCTTCCTTTTTAAAATTAAATATTTTTATTTATTTATTTTTTATTTGAGAGAGAGAGAGAAAAAATGGGCACTGCACTCCAGGGTCTCTTCCTGCTGCAAACAAATTCTAGACGCTTGTAGCCATCTTGTGCATCTGACATGCATGGGTACTGGGCAATTAAACCAGGGCCAGCAGGCTTTGTAAGCAAGCTTTTTTAATCACTGAGCCATATCCCCAGTCCTGTTTGTTCCCTTTTTTAAAAAATGATATTTTATTTATTTATTTTACAGAGAGGGACAAAAAGAGAGAAAGAGATAAAATGGGTGCGCCAAGGCCTCCAGCTACTGCAAACGAACCACAGATGTGTGCACCCCCTTGTGCATCTGGCCAACATGGGTCCTGGGGAATCGAACCTTGGTCCTTAGGCTTTGCAGACAAACACCTTAACCACTAAGCCATCTCCAGCCCCTGCTTCTTCCTTTTTAATGAGCTCATATGTTCTATCATTTGGATACTTTTTTTTTTTTTTTTTTGGTTTTTCGAGGTAGGGTCTTACTCCAGCCAAGGCTGACCTGTAATTCACTATGGAGTCTCAGGGTGGCCTTGAATTTACAGCAATCCTCCTACCTCTGCCTCCCGAGTGCTGGGATTAAAGGCGTGCGCCACCACACTCGGCGGATACATTTTTTAAAAAATATTTTTCATTTATTTTTTATTTATTTATTTGAGAGCGACAGGCACAGAGAGAAAGACATATGGAGGGAGAGAGAGAGAATGGGAGCACCAGGTCTTCCAGCCACTGCAAACAAATTCCAGACGCATCACCCCTTTGTACATCTGGCTAACATGGGACCTGGGGAACTGAGCCTCGAACCAGGGTCCTTAGGCTTTGCAGGCAAACACCTTAACTGTTAAGCCATCTCTCCAGCCTGGATACATTTTAAAAATATTTTATATTTAGTTATTTATTTATTTATGAGAGAGAGAGAGACAGACAGACAGAATGGGTGCACCAGGGCCTCTAGCCATTGCAAATGAACTCCAGATACATGAGTTGCCATGTACATCTGGTTTACATGGGATTTTGGGAATCAAACCTGGTTCCTTAGGCTTCACAGACAAGTGTCTTAACCACTAAACCATCTCGCTAGCCCCAGCCTGGATACATTTTAATTTACATAATACATACCCTTCCTATGGATGAACATTTAGGTTCTTTTTTGATGGATTTCTTTCTTTTCTTTTCTTTTTTTTTTTGGTTTTTTTGAGGTACAGTCTTGCTCTAGCCAAGACTAATCTGGAATTCACTATGTAGTCTCAGGGTGGCCTTGAACTTACTATGATCCTCCTACCTCTGCCTCCCAAGTGCTGGGATTCAAGGTGTGCACCACGCTTGGCTTCTGATGGATTTTTTTTGGGGGGGGGTTATTTGGCTGTAATATTGTTGCAGAAACCTCTTTATACATAGGCAATATGGCCTTGAGTAATTCTAAAAGGTAAATATCTGGCGATAAAACTGTAGAAACAAGCAGGCGTTGTAGCATGTGTCTTTAATACTCAGGAGGCAGATATAGGAGGAGCACTGTGTGTTCAAGTCCAGCCTGGAACTGCATAGGGAGTTCCAGTCAGCCTGAGCTAGAGTGAGACCCTACCTCAAGAAAAAAAAAAAATTGCCAAACTTTTTTTTTTGTTGTTGTTGTTATGGAAGCTTTTGAAATCCCCTAAAACCATTCCCTGAACTTGGAAATGATAAGCGAACTATGATAAATCCATGCAACAAAAGACTTTGTAGTAGAAGTGAATGAGTCAGCAATAGGAGTAGCCACACAGACATCTCTAATCCATTGTACTCAGTGAAAGAAGTCAGGCTCAAAGGTCACATACTATGTAGAAATATATTGCATTCTGGAAGGGGCAAGAAATGGATACATGCATGTCAGGGCTGGGATTGGGAAAGGGTTGACCATAATGGCAGGCATTTTTATTTTATTTTATTTTTTGAGGTAGGTTCTCACTCTAGCCCAGGCTACCTGGAACTCACTATGTAGTCTCAGGGTGGCCTTGAACCCATGAAGACCTTCCTCCTCTCCCCAGTGCTGGGATTGAAAGTGTGCACCACCGCTGGCTTATTTATTTGAGGCAAAGTCTCACTCTAGCCTAGGCTAACCCAAGAACTCACTCTGCCACTTAAGGTCCAGGATAGTCTTGAACTCATGGCAATCCTTCTCCCTTATTTATTTGTACGTGTGTGTGTGATGTGTGCATGAGTATGTGCTTCCTTGCAGCACCCCTGGGCTTGCTGTGGCAGCCAGAGGAGAGCACTGGGTGTCCCCTCCACCGCAGACCCATCTGTTTTTAACTTGCTTCATCATGACAAAGTCTTTTACTGACTCTGGAACTTGCTGTTCATGAACCCCAGTGTCTCTTCTCTTCCATAGGACATGTGGCCCCACCCAGCTGTTTCTGTGTGTGCTGGAGATCAGAAATTGGGCAGTCTCAGTCTCAGGCTTCCTCAGGCCTTATGCTTGTGCAGAAAGCACGCTTTTCTGCTGAGCCGTCTCTCCAGCTCACCATTGCTGGAGTGGAAGGAGCGAGCCGCCGAGCCCGGCTGGCTGGCAGAGACGTTATGAAACGTGCTGCGCAGGAGGGAGGTGTGGGAGCCCTGGGAGCAGTGTGGGGAGCCTGAGGACTCTGTCCTTTACAGCTTCAGGATGTTGGGCTGGGTCCAGAGGGTGCTGCCTCAGCCCCCAGGGACTCGTCAGAAGACCAAGGAGGAGGAGGAAGAGGAGAAGGAAGCAGAACCACAGCCTGAGCCTGAGCCTGAGCCCGAGCCTGAGCTGGAGCTCGAGGCAGAACCAGGACCCCAACAAGAGGCTGAAGCAGCTCCCGAGGAGGAGGCGCCCGAGGACATGCCCCAGGTGAGGAGTGAGGGAGGGGCCAGGCTGGCCTCGCTGCTCAAGGACGTGCCAACTCAGGCTACTTGCTTCCCATGGACCTTCAACCACAGAGGGTGTAGGGGCCAGAGGGCTGGAGTGGTAACCTAGTCAGTCCGCATACGAGGGGGGCTGCCCAACCCTGAGAGTGGCTACGCTTGCTCAAGATGTTCCTATGACAGGCTATACAGAAACTACTTCAGGCTTTGTGCACCTTGTGGACCATGCCATATCTGTTAATTAATTGCTCAGCTTTGCCTTTATAGTGTGAAAACAGCTATGTGTACCATATAGCAAAATGAGCATGTACCAATAAAACTTTATTTACAAAAGCAAGCAGTAGGCTGGACATGGCTCAGGGGCCATCATTTGTCAGTCTCTAAACTACAGAGCTGAACCACTGTAGACTCCAGTCTATGTTCTGTTGGTTACCATTCTATGAGGCGATTAGGAAACCACTCCAGAAAAGACGATGATGCAACTTAAGCACACTGCTTACTTAGTCCAGTTCTTCCTGGCTTGTAGGGAGGCTTTGATGGAAAAGGCAAGGGTTTCATGTGTATTATGATATTCAATCACCACAGACCAGGAAGAATGGACAGGCTGACACTGGTCCACATGCCACTCACTGGAGAGCATTTCTCTAGAACTTTCCTTCAAGCATATGTAAATTGTCCAGTTGTCTATCCCTTCCTTTCAGAGGCCCAATGACACTAATTTAGCAATTCGATTAAACAGATTTCATTCAGCTTCTAATTGATGCTAGGTCCTGTGCTCGGCGCTGAAGACATGAAGATGAACTAGGCATTGCCCCCGAGGGTTGGCAGACAAATGCCAGTTAGCTCATGCTCCCAGGAGATGGGGATGACACAGTAATGTGAGTTCCAATTGGCCTCAGCACTACCAAATCACTTTGTCAGACTGAGAACTACAGGAGCTCATAAGAGTCATTTAAATTTGGAGGTTGGCTAGTGGGCGCGATTCTTAGACATACATGGAGGGAGGCTGGCAGACTTTTAAATGAGGGAGATGCAGGGGCAGGCATTCCTGGCAGAGGAAAGGCTGTTCGGGGGTAGCATACAGAGTGTTTCTGAAATGAAGATGGGGGTGTGTGTACACATGTGTATCTGCCCATGCGTGTGGAGCACTTATGGTGCTGTTCTGTTTGCACACATGGGCATTTGGAAATTAGGCATGCATGCCAATGTGTGCATTTATATGTGCACACACATATATGTTTATTGTTTCAACACATATAAGTGTATATGTGGTTCTACATACATGTATGACATGCTACCATGTGTTTGTGTTCCTATGTATGTGTATTCATGTGTTTCTGTGTGTGCACATGCTTGTCTGTTCATATACATGAATATTCACACATTTGCACATTTTTGCATACATACATGCCTTGTGTGCCATGTGTATCTTGTGTATATTTTTAGATGCACACACTTGTATACACACATGTACACATGTATAACACCCCTGCTAGCATGTTTGTGGAAATGCCTGTTGATATGACTGGACATGTGGATGCATGTTTCTGTCTACATACATATGCAAATGTATTTGCAAGCCAATGTCTGCATGTTGGCAAATCTATGCATATGTGTGAACATGCATGTTACATGTGCATATGTACATGGTTGTATTGCTGGTATGTGTGCATGTGTTTTGGAGCATACATGTGTGTATGTGCAAGTGTATTTAAGCATATGTATATGTAAGGCTGCACTTGTTTTGTATGTGTGGACATAAATACTATTGTGTGTCTATGTATGATGTGAATGTTCATATTGGTGTGTGCACATCCATAAGTCTGACCTTCTCAGCAAGAGACAAATGGGCCTCTCTAGGGACCCAGATCAAAAGGACTGGGACTCTTCCAGAGGCTCAAGAAGCTGCCTATCCCCTGCCTACCTCCCTCCAGGCCCAGGTGTGAGTGCCCACATGTGGGTGTCTGGGTGGATGCAGCATGGTTGTCTGTCCCTGCACACAGGTGGGCGCAGAAGAGGGGAGGCCGAAGAGGCAGGGATGAGGCTGATGGCAGAGGCTGGATCCCTGGCTGTTAGGAGGAAAGTTCTGGTCACAAAAGAGAGGGGCTGGAAATGAGGGGCTCTTCTTCCTCCTGCTTCCTTTTAGCTTGCCCTGAGTCTTTGTATTCCAGCTCCCACCTCTGCTTTTTAAGAATTTTATTTATTTACTTATTTATTTCAGAGAAAGAGAGAGAGAATGGGTGTGCCAGGGCCTCCAGCCACTGCAAACAAACTCCAGACACATGTGCTACCTTGTGCATCTGGCTTACATGGGTCCTGGGGAATCCAACCTGGGTCCTTAGGCTTAGCAGACAAGTGCCTTAACCACTAAGCTAACCACTAAGCAATCTTTCCAGTCTCTTTCTTCTTCTTTTTAAAAATATTTTATTTATTTATTTGAGAGACAGAGTTAGGAAGGCAGATAGAGAGGAGTAAAAGGGCACACCAGGGCCGCTAGCCATTGCAGATGAACTCTAGATGCATGTTCCACCTTGTGCATCTGGTTTATGTGGGTACTGGGGAATCGAACCTGGGTCTTTAGGCTTCACAGGCAAATGCTTTAATCACTAAGCTATCTCTCCAGATTCTCTTTTCTTTTATTTATTTATAAACAGAGAGAAAGAGAGAAAATGGACATGCCAGAGCCTCTAGCCACTACAAATGAACTCCAGATGCATGTGCCACTTTGTGCATCTGGCTTTATGTGGATACTGGGGAATTGAACCCAGGTTGTTAGGCTTTGCGGTCAAGTTCCTTAACAGCTGAGCCTTCTCTCCAGCCCACCACGCTCTCTTCTGATGCCACTGAAGTGGTGCAGCTTTCTGGGGTCTATGAGACCCAGGAGGCTGGAGGTCACCTTGAGTGTGAGTCCCCATGTGCATGTGAGGCCCGGGGGGTGAGAGGAAAGGAGGGTCCTGGGTAGAGAATGAAGCCAACAGGATATACGGAGATGATCCTGAGAAGAAGCGAGTCTTTCAGCCTCCAGAGTCCAGGTCCCTTGTGGGCAAATCGGGGGCAGTGGTGTCGGAGCCAGTCAGCTTCCTCTGAGGCTTACAGGTCCTGCTTGAACCCTCTAGCCACTGGAGGAGCCAGTCGACGGGGAAGGAGTGGCCGAGGCTGACCCAGACCAGGGTGAGTGCTGGGACCCAAGTTGGCAGGGTAGAGGTTGGGTCTCTTCTGAGTCTGGCAGTAGCCTACTCCACAGAGGAGGACACTGAGGCCCAGGGAAGCTCAAAGCGGGCTCCGGGGGGAATCTGAGCCGAGCCGAGCTGCAGTACACATGTTCTGAGCTCTGGAGCCCCTGGCATTCTCGCTTCCCCTCCCTGCTCTGCCTCTGGGGCTACCTCCCCAGCAAGGGTAAATGGCCTCTCTAGGAACCTGTATCTGAATACAGGGACTCTTTTCCAGAGGTCCAGGAAGCTGCTCCTCCTCTGCCCACTGCCCTCCAGCCCCCAGTTCCTGTGGATGCTCAGGTGAACAGGTACCAGACCACCTTCCACTCTCTCTTGAGTCCTTGTTTCCACCCCTCCCTCCTCCACATATCCCCAGCCAGGGAGCCAGGGCATAGCTCTGGACTAGATCTGCACTCATTCATAGAAAAGCCCAGAGCATCCTGGTTGAGGAAGCTTCAGTGGAGAGTGGGAATGTCCTGGGATCACTGAGCATAGGGGGGAAGAGACCTGGAGGGTGGGGCTGCGGTAGTGAGCACCCCTGGGTGGAGGGGGCTGAAGTGTGTCAGTGCTGGGGTGATTTTATTTTTATTTATTTTGAGGTAGGGCCTAGTTCTAGCCAAGGTTGACCTGGAATTCACTATGTAGTCTCAGAATGGTATCGAACTCACAGCAGTCCTCCTATCTCAGCTTCCCAAGTGCTAGGATTAAAGCGTGCACCAACACGCCTGGTTGGGGTGATTTTAGATCAGACTTGGAGCTACTCAAGCATGAATCTCAGACATTTTAGTCCACCGAACTTGTCCAGCCAAGGGCATCCCAGGCCAGGGCTGGGGCTGGCGTCCAGGCAGGGACTCAACTCAGGACCCTCATATCAGCTGATCAGCTTCAGCCCCCCCAAGGACACCCCCATGGGAAGCTGTAGTCCTTCTGAAGTGCCAAATGTGGGAATACTGGGCAGCCTGGGGCAGGCTAGTGGGATTAGGTGGAGAGAGGCTGGCTGCCTTATATAGAGTAGATGGAGGGTGCGCTTCAGGTGCAGTGCGTAAACGTGGCCTCCCTGGAGACTGGGGAGTGCCTCCCATATTCCAGAGAGGGACATGAGGACCACAGTGGGGGAGAGTGGTTTGATTCAAATCAAGTCCTTTGGGATACAATGGACTGACACTTGGATGGGTGGGAGCTGAGGGTAGACTGGTGTCTTGTCCCTCCCTTGGCAGTCCCAGAAACTGGGTGCTGACCTGGCTCTTGAAGAGCATGGATAAAGTCGTGCCACAGCCTGTCTGCAATGCTAGGGGAGCCCATAACACAGCTGCTGGAGTGGAAGACCCAGCTCAGGTACTAAGGGGACGGGGCAGGGCGTGTGTGTCCAGGCAGGGAGAAGTACCATCATGGGTAATGGGGAGGAGGCTGCTTCCAGACAGCATGTAATGTCTGTCTGTCTTCACAGGCCGGAGATCAGACCCTGGGGACCTGTGGCACTGGGGATGCAGGTAAGGCCCAGAAGCAGGAAGGCTTTCTGGGGGAGAGAGTCCTCCCAGGGCTGCTGGGATGAGCTCTGCCCTGGAGAGAATTCACGAGGCTAGCACTTCACATTGCCCGATGTGCCCTGAGCCACCTTTTATGCTGGCCTTGGTGCTGCTTCAGGCTGCCCCAGGACTGTGGGCAGGTGTCTTGCTTTTGACCTTTCTTCTTTTTTTCCTTCCTTCCTTCTTCCTTCTTTCCTCCTCCTCTCCCTCTTTTTTCTCCATTGATTTTATAGTTTTATTTTCATTTGGTTAATATTTTCTAGTTGAGTTTATTTCAAAAATTATTTGATGGGCTGGAGAGATGGCTTAGTGGTTAAGCGCTTGCCTGTGAAGCCTAAGGACCCCAGTTCGAGGCTCGGTTCCCCAGGACCCATGTTAGCCAGATGCACAAGGGGGCGCACACATCTGGAGTTCGTTTGCAGTGGTTGGAGGCCCTGGTGTGCCCATTCTCTCTCTCTCTCTCCCCCTCTACCTCTTTCTCTCTCTGTCTGTCACTCTCAAATAAATAAATAAATAAAAATAAACAAAAAAATTAATTGAGGGTGTGTGTATGGGTGTGCACATGAAGATCAGAGGACAACTTCATGGTATCTGTGCTCTTCTCCCACCTTTCTTTGTTTAAATTAATTAATTAAGAAGTGTGAGTGTGTGTCTGGCTTTACTCAGGTACTGGGAAGATGAGCCCTGAATAGCAAGTTTTGCAAGCAAATGCCTTTAACCATTGAGCCATCTCCTCAGCCCCTCCCACCTTTCTTGAGACAGGGTCTCTTGGGACTGCAAACAAACACTAGGCCATCTGCTCTGTGAACCTCAGAGTCTTCTGGATTCCCATTGTCACAGGCCTCGTCACTTTGCATCCAACTTTACACGGTGCTGGTGAGGATCACACGTGTGTGCACAGGCTTCACAAGCAAGTGCCTTTAGCCACTCAACCACCTCAGACCAAGTTTATTTCTTTATTTATATTTCGAAGTAGGCTGACCTGGAATACACTGTGTAGTCTCAGGGCAGCCTGAAACTTACAGTGATCCTCCTGCCTCTGCCTCCTGAGTGCTGGGATTAAAGGCATGTGCCACCATGCCTGGCTTTCAAGCTTATTTTTATATTTTTAATTTTTTTCTTTCTTTTTAAAACTTATTTATTTATTTATTTGAGAGTGACAGAGAGAGAAAGAGGCAGATAGATAGAGAATGGGCGTGCCAGGGCCTCCAGCCACTGCAAATGAACTCCAGATGCGTACGCCCCCCCTTGTGCATCTGGCTTACATGGGTCCTGGGGAATCAAGCCTCCAATCGAGGTCCTTAGGCTTCACAGGTAAGTGCTTAACCGCTAAGCCATCTCTTCAGCTCCTTTCTTTCTTTATTTGAAAGAGACCGAAATAGAAGAGTCAAATAGAGAGAATGGGTGTGGCAGGGCCTGTAGCCACAGCAAATGAATTCTAGATGTATGGGCCACCCTATGGGTCTGGCTTATGTGCATACTGGGGTGTTGATCCTGGGTCCTTAGGCTTTGCAGGCAAACACCTTAACCACTAAACCACCTCTTCAGCCCCTCAAATTTATGTTTTAATTAATATATAAAACACAACATTGTTCATCTTAATGGGAGTACCAATGATGTTTCATCCCATGTATGCATTTGTAAGCAGGTTCAACTTATTTATCTTTTTGAGCATTTATTGTTTATTTTGGTGAAAACTTGAGTTCTTTTTTTTTCTAGCTTGTTGAGATAGATAGTACTCAATCACTGTCTGTGGTCATTACTGTACAGCCAGGACTTCTAAGATATCTAATTGCAACTTCATGTCCACCATGCAATCGCTCCACTCCCTGACTCCTATCCTTCTCTATTTTCTTACCCTCAGGGTCTGCAGATGGCTCCAATGAGATCCATGACACCGGGTAAGTCCCTGTCACTGAGGGTTCAAAGTCGTCTGTAGTATATGTTGTGGGCCAAGCAGTGTGCCCAGAGCAGGTGTTCTGAGTTCAGGGTCAGGATCTGCTGCCATCTCCATGTGTGGCCAAGACCATGCTTCTTCCCTCGTTTGGAACTTACTTTTCACATCTGTAGAATGGGAACATTGTTGTTGCTTGCTGGGCACTCTGGATGGGGATGCCTCTGAGGAGAGGGGGAGCATGGATAAACCCCTCCTACAGGGCTTCATGGGGGGGTTCACATGGCACCTGCAAGCAGGGTTTGGACCACCATGGGAGACATCTGGCTATCTAATTGTCTCATCCTCACAGCATCTGACTTCTCAGGAGTGGCTAGCTCATCAATGAGGGTGTTAGGCTAGTGGGGACAGTGACATACACAGGGGTGTGAACACCTACTCAGGGGAGGAGCCCCGCGTAGTCCCAACCGCCTCTGCCTGCTGTAACTGCAGGCTTGTGTGGTCAGCACCTCTGGCATTTTAAGAAGAGCTAGAAATCAACCTAGACGTGATGACTCATGCTGGCAACACCAGCACTGTGTGGGCTGAGGCAGGAGGATCACAAGTTTGAAGCCACATAGTTAGACTCAGCCTCAAAAACAAAACCGAGGGCTGGACATGGTGTGAATGCCTTTAATCCCAGCACTCAGGAGGCCAAGGTAGGAGAACCACCATGAGTTTAAAGCCAGCCTGGGTCACAGAGTGAGTTCTGGGTCAGCCTGGGTTAGAGGGAGACCCTGCTTCAAGAAAGAAAGAAAGAAAGGAAGGAAGGAAGGAAGGAAGGAAGGAAGGAAGGAAGGAAGGAAGGAAGGAAGGAAGGAAGAAAAGAAGGAAGGAAGGAAGGAAGGAAAGAAAGAGAGAAAGAAAGGGAAAACAGCTGGAGAGATGGCTTAGCAGTTAAGGTGCTTGCCAGTAGAGCTTAATGACCTGTTGTTTGGTTCTCCAGTGCCCACATAAAGCCAGATGCACAAAGTAGTACATGCATCTGGAATTTGTTTGTGGTGGTGAGAGGCACACTCATTAGTTCTCTCTCACTCTCATTCTCTCTCTCTGCTTGTAAATAAATAAATAAAATATTTTTAAAAACAACAAAACAAAAACATCCTGAAAGCTAGAAATCTAGAAATTTGTGTAAAGTCAGTAATGAGTTGCTATTGCCAACTAATTGAGAAGCTTTCTGGTCTGTGTGTCTTACATTGGCAAGCCTGAAGCATCCACTTTATGATTTGAGTCATGTTGATTTTTTTTTTTTCTAGGTAAGGTCTCACTCTAGTCCAGGCTGACCTAGATAGAATTCACTGTGTAGTCTCAGGATGGCCTCAAACTCACAGTGATACTCCTGCCTCTGCCTCTTGAGTACTGAGATTAAAGGCGTGCGCCACCATGCCCAGCATGAGTCATGTTGATTATAGCCAGCCTCTTTCCTTCCCTCCCTCCCTCCCTCCCTCCCTCCCTCCCTCCCTCCCTCCCTCCCTTCCTTCCTTCCTTCCTTCCTTCATTGCTCAGGGCATGGAAAATTGGCCTGGCCTAAATGCCCAGTGGGCAGTCAAGGTAGCGTGGGTGACCTTTATTTCAGGCCACTTACTTGCTGATCCCTGGTCCCCCCACAGGCTCAGCCCATGGCTGCTCAGGTGGTTGGAACATAACCTGGAGAAAGTGCTACCTCAGCCCCCCAAGCCCTCTGAGGTAAGTGGAAAGTCAGAGGGTGGCAGAAGACCACCCGGGCAGGTTAGAGACTATGCCCGTCCCTCAGAACCTGCAGCATCATTCACAGAGCTGGGGTATTTGAGGGCAGAGCAGAGCCACTTTTCTTATTGGTGCAATAAAGGCAGCTTAGAAAGGGGGTTTGAGAGGGTGCAGTCACTAACGACAGGGAAGGCACACGTGGCGGTAAAGTGTGAGGCAGCTGCCTGCTTTGTGTGTACAGTCAAGAAGCAGAGAAATTGCTCAGTGGTTAAGGCACTGCCTGCAAAGCTAAAGGACCTAGGTTTGATTCCTCAGGACCCACGTAAGCCAGATGCCCAAGGTGGCACACGCATCTGGAATTTGTTTGCTGTGACTGGAAGCCCTGGCATGCCCATTTTCTCTGTCTCTCAAATAAATAAAAATATTTTTTTTTAAAGTTTAAAAAATGTTAAAAAATTTTTTAAATAAATTTTATTTATTTATTTGAGAGCAACAGACACAGACAGAGAAAGAGGCAGAGAAGAGAATGGGCATGCCAGGGCTTCCAGCCGCTGCAAGTGAACTCCAGATATGTGTGCCCCCTTGTGCATCTGGCTAACGTGGGTCCTGGGGAATTGAGCCTCGAACTGGGGTCCTTAGGCTTCACAGGCAAGCACTTAACCGCTAAGCCATCTCTCTAGCTCTTAAAAACTTTTTTTAAAAGAAGCAGAGAGAGCCGGGTGCGGTGGCGCACACCTCCAATCCCAGCACTTGGGAGGCAGAGGTAAGAGGATCATTGTGAGTTCGAGGCCATCCTGAAACTACATAGTGAATTTCAGGTCAGCCAGAGCTAGAGTGCGACCCTACCTTGAAAAGCAAACAAAAACACAAAACAAAACAAACAAACAAAAAAAAAAAAAACAAAAAGAAGGAGCGAGAGAGAGGTGAATGCTGGTGCTCAGATCGCTGTTCCCCTTTCTATGCAGTCTGGAATGGTCGCCCATAGATGATGCCACCCACATTTGGAGGGGTGTTTCCACCTCATTAAACCTTTCTGGAGACCCCCTCATAGACCCTCTCTGAAGTGTGTTTCAATGGAGATGCTAAATAATCCAGTAAGGTTGGCAGTTAACCAACACACACACACACACACACACACACACGTCTGCCACCAGAGCACAGTGGACGGGGTGGAGTGTGCACAGGGCTGCCTTTGACTGTGACCCACTTCCCTGTTTGTCCTCTGTCATCCAGGCCTTGAAGGCTGAGCCTGCAGATGCTGTCTTGGACCCAGGTACAGGCAGGGTGTGGGGAGGGGCTACCTGGGTAGTCAAAGGCTGGGTTGGGGGAAAGCTGAGATCGTGGGGATCCTAGATCTTGTCAGGGAGAGAGTGGGCAGGAACTCGCACCCTATTACTAGCTGGGATGCCAGAGGCCTGGACCTCACAGGGTCTTAGACAAGTCTCCATCCCCTTCTTGTTTGACACTGGGCTTGTTTGGGGTGGTTCCAAAGGGGCTTAGAATCTGCACCCTGAGAGGGTTGAATGAAGCTCCGCTGTGGGGTTTTAGTACGTTGCTCTTCCCACTACTCAGAGCCGCCAGTACTGCCCGTGGAGACTGAGCCCCCAGAGAGCCCCTCCCTACCCAATCCTGGTGCCTTGGAACCTGAGGAGGATCCAGCTACAGAGACCCAGCCTGGCTTACACGTCTCCTCCCTTCCACCACCCGGGGACCCTGCCAGGTGAGCCCCTAAATGCCACATGGGGCAGGATAAGTGCTTTGCCTCAGTTCAAATCCCCCGCCCCCCGGGGCTGGAGAGATGGCTCAGCGCTTAGAGGACCTTGCTAGCAAAACCCAACCTTGGGCTGGAGAGATGGCTCAGCAGTTAAAGGCACTTGCTTGCAAAGCCTGATGGCCTAGGTTTGATTTCCCCAGTACCCATGTAAAGCCAGATGCACAAAGTGGTGAATGCATCTGGAGTTCATTTGCAGTGGCAAGAGGCCCTGATGGGCCCATTCTCTCTTTCTCCCCTTCCCTCTCTCTCCTTGCAAAAACAATAACATATTGTTTAAAACATAACCTTTACCAAACTCTTTTACCAAATTAGAAAATTCACATGTGCTCTGGGGAGAAAATCCAAGCTCTCTCCCTGGAGCCGTCTCCAGATACAGCCATCAACCGTTTGGTAGTCTCGATCGGCCTGTTTCTTCCCTCAGCCAAGGGTGGGGTTAGGCCTGGGCTTCCTGTGCTCCCAGATCTCAGGCAGAGGAAGGAGAATGGCACGTTGAAGGTCGCTCGCACTCTATAACCAGCCCCCGTCTCATAGTGAAGCCAAACAAGTAACGGGACTGGGCAGATCAGCAGGTACGAGTGCTTGCTGGGTGATCTTGAGAGACCACACCTGTGGACATCTGTAACCCTATCCTGTGTGAGGGGTGGAGAGCAGAGAAGTCCTGGGGCCCCAAGGCTGAGAGCTATGACTCAGGGAGAGACTCTAGCTCAAGGGGATGAAGGGATGGGCTGTAGCGGAGGGGCCGACATTCTCTGCCTCACGCATGTACATATCTGTGCACACATGTGTAGATGGCACATACACACCACACTATAATGCTCCACACATATAATACTCTGCCCCCGTGTATATGGGATATACACACCACACTACGTACCATGCTACAATACTCTACACATACATGTGTAGGCACAGTCCCCCACCCCCACATAACAAAACCACACATTTAAGAGCAAACTGCATGTATACCCTTATACCTTGCTTTACTTTTTTTCACTTAAAAGGTCCTCAAGTGGCTGAGGTGTAGCTCTGTAGTCGAGTACCTCTAAAGTCTCTTGGAGGTGGTTATGTCTTTATTTTATTTTATTTTATTTTTTTTGTGTTAACATGCTTGTTCATGTATGTATAGGTGCATGTGTGTATGGGTGTGCAGGCACATGTGTGCACATACATGTGGAGACCAGAGGACAACCTCAGGTGTCATCCTCAGGAATGCTGCCCAGCTCTGTGGAGACAGGGTCTCTCTTTGGCCTGGAGCTCACCAGTTAGTCTACACTAGCTGGCCAGCAAACCCCAGGGATGCTCCTGGCTCCGCCTCCCCAGTGCTGAGACTACAGGAAACTGTTACCACACTCAACAGCTTCCCTGGGTCTGGGATCAAACTCAAAACTTCTTGTTTGTGAGGTGAGCACTTTCTCAACTGAGTTAACCTCCAGCCACCTCACGGGTGGTTTATCAACATAGCTCTACTTCAGTCTTTCAATAGCTGCAAAGAGCTACACAATATTCTATGGATGTACTAGCTTTCAAAAAAATTATTTATATTTACTTATTTGGAGAGAGGGAAAGAGAGAGAGAGAATGGGTGTGCCAAGACCTCTAGCCACTGCAAATGAACTTTAGATGCAAGTGCCACTTTATGCATCCGGCTTTACGTGGATACCGGGAACTCAAACTTGGGTTGTTCGGCCCTGCAGGCAAGCACCGTAACCACTGAGCCGTCTCTCCAGCCCCTGTACTCGTGCTTATTTCAGTACCCAGGGGACATTTAGACTCACTTTCACACGTTTTATGCAAGCGAAATGTGTGCGCATCGTTTGGAACTTCACAAGTAACGGTGCAGAATAAATCAATACAAGTGGAGTTGCTGAGCCCAAGGTTACACATGCATTTAAAGCGGGAATGGGTGTTGCCCAGTGCTTGCACCCGGGCACTGTGTTAGAGGCTGGAAATGCACCTGGGGTGGGGAGCAGGCGGGAGCTGAGTTAAGCCACCTGCTGGGGCTGCCTGGGAAAGACGGGAGGATTAGGAACCTGGGGTTGGCTTCTGGCATATCTGCCAGCTCCCAGGAAGGTGTCCCCATTTGAAGGCTTCCGGTGTGGACTCAGCCTATCTCTCCACTGCAGGTTGATAGCGTGGCTCTTGCACAGGCTGGAGATGGCCCTGCCACAGCCAGTGCTCCACAGGAAAATTGAGGAGCAGGTATGTGGGGGCCCTGGGTGGTGGCAGAAGGGGTCTTGGGAACTCAGATGAGGATGGGGTGGTTGGCCCTGGTTCTTGGGGTGGGGACATAGAGAGAAGAAAGCCACTCATGAAAACTCAGCCTTGCAGCCTGCTTATCTGCATACGTACTTGCTCACACACTGTGACCACAGGGCTGAGAGAAACACTGGTCCGCTTTCACCTGCCAGGAACATAGTCTGTGGGTTGGGGTGGGGGAGCACTTCCATACATGCAGTGGGGCGCAGAGATGGACCTTCCTTAGAGCATCAAGAGAGGCTCTCTAGTGGAGGTGGTCATCATGAATGTGCAAAGACGGGGGGGGGGGGCTAGAATGTTCTGGAAAGAAGTGAAGCTCACGGAAATCCACAGGCCCTGTGGGCATTCTTGGCAGCTAGCATGGCAGAGCAGGGCTTCAGCCATCCCTTTCTTTTCTCCCCCAGTATCCTGGGGGTCTGGCCTTTCCTTCTTGAGGACAACTGCTCATTCTCATAGGAGCATCTGGATCTGGGAGGTGGGAGGCCCAATCTCAGCCTGGCTCTATGACCTGAGCCCTGGTCCTCTGGGGACCTCAGTTGTCCCATGCAAATGATGTGCTGATAACTCCCTATCACCATTCCATGTTGTGAGAAAGCAAGAAAGTTATGTAAGCAAAGATATCTAAGCCCAAGAGGGAGGAGGGCCTGGACAAGTCCTGGCCTGCTGGGTCCCTCAAGGCCCTCATTCACCCCTCTGAGCAGGTTCCCTTGCTATAGCTACTTTATGGCACCCCATCATGCCTTGTGGAGCAAAAGCCCCCCACCCTCCCTCATTGGCTCTGGGAACAGCAGGGATCCATTTGAGAGCTGAAGCCCAGATAAGTGAATCAGGATCCTAGCGGGGAGTCAGAAGCCAATTGTCCCACATACACATCCTGGCCTTTCCCGCCACCTGCCCCCACCCCCATGCCAACTCCTACATGGGGAAAGCTAGGCAGAAGGTGCTAGAAGTAACACACACACACACACTGCTGTCACTTCAGATATAGAGAGCATTGCCTTCAGAGATTTCTAAGGTATAAAAGGGGGCACGTGGCAGAACCCATCAGCTGATAGAGGTGCCCCCAGTGACAGAAGGCCCTGGGGAGGAACAGGGATAGTAGGAGTGTGGCGAGTCCTTCCAGGCGCTGGGAAGGAAGGGGGTGCCGTTTCATAAAGGGAGCAGAAGAAAGGGCAGGTGTCCAGGTGGGTCAAAGCTGGGGTCCCAGAAGGATAGGGAGCAGAGCAGCCGAAGACCTCCGGCGGGAGTCGGGAGCAGCTACCCAAGGCAGTAGCCTTCTGCAGGGTTTCAGTGGGATGCAGCAGGAGGCATGGGAAGCATTTGTGGCAGTTCCACCCTTTTCTCCCCTTGCAGGAGCCTGGCTGCTCTGGGGCGTGTGACGTGCAGACCGGTAAGTGCCACACTCATGGGTCCTTGTGTGTGTCTCTGGGAGGGTTGCTTGGTATCCTCAGGTCTGACTTGGGGACATACTTGGTGTCGCTTGACCTGGAGCTGAGAGCCACTCCCGTGCCCAGCTTGTCCTGGGAGCTGGAGCCAGTCAATGCTGCTCCCCGCCCCTCACGCAACACACACTGGCTTCCGCTTCCGCCTGCAGAACAGTCCCAAGGCCAAGTGTACAGCCTTTTCCCATTGGCAGTAGTCCTAGAGGTGGGGGCTGGGCTCTGGCAGCTGGGCATATGGGCTTGGCAGAGTAGAGTCTAGGTGGCTGGATGAGGTGAAGGGCGGGGCATCCCTGGAAAACCAGATGTTAGGGATTCCAGGTCCTTGACCTGGGGGTGGCCACCCCTGTGGTGGGTTGAGGAAGCATATGGCCCTAGGATTGCCGAACAGAGTACTGAAGTCAGGCAGTAGGACAGTAGTGAGAACTGGCTTAAATCAATCAATCAATCATCTATCTATCTATCTATCTATCTATCTATCTATCTATCTATCTATCTATCTATCTATCCATCCATCCATCCATCCATCCATCCATCCATCCATCCATCTATCTATCTATCTATCTATCTATCTATCTATCTATGGAAAAAGGCAGTAGAGAGGGAGTTGGCACACCAGGGTGTCTAGCCACTGCAGAGGAATTCCAGATGCATGCACCACCACATGTATCTGGCTTACGTGGGTACTGGGGAATGGAACCTGGATCCTTAGGTTTCACAGCTAAGTGCCTTAACTGCTAAGCCATCTTCCCAGCCCAGAAGCGGCTTTTCCTTCCCTTTGTAGTCCTGGAAAGTGATAGATAGGCGTTTATCCACCCATTCACTCAACAAACAGCGATGGGCAAATGGGCCTGTGTACTGGGCTGTGGTGGGTTCCTGGGGTGTAAGCAAAGCTGTTCTCAGGCCTGTGTGTGCTGAAGGCCCTGCTCCCTCCTGGACACACGCCCTCAGACCTTGGTCAGGGCCTGTCCCCACAGGGTCTACAATGCTATGTCTGGTCCTAGCACTCTGAAGCTGGGTGACCATTTTGAAGCTAGGAGGACACAGACAAGTGGCTTGGCCACGGGAGGCAAGACAGTTCACAGTAGCCTTGACCACATCATGAAGGGGAAGGGACTCTGCCAGCCTTAGTATGACATGTCTGGTCTCTCATGGGGCTCTGAACATCCAAGAATGTGCAGAGGAAGCATCCCCACACTGTTGGGGCAGGCAAGGGACAGAGCTCAGAGAACCAAGACACCTGCCCAGGACACAGGGCAAATCATGTGTAGCAGGAACTAGACCCTCCACAACCTGGCAGTGGTTGATCCAAATGTATGCACCATCTGGACTTACATGGATACTGGGGAATCAAACCTGCATTGTTAGGCTTTGTAGGCAAGCACCTTAACTGCTGAGCCATCTCTCCAGCCCAAGGATGCAGGGTTCTTAACCAGCTCAGTTAGGGCCCCCTGCAGTTTTTGGAACACGTGGTCCTGGGTGGACACCAGGCAACAGTGGTTATAGGCCTGGCACAGGGACAGGAGCCTGGATGGTTGTCTCTGGGACTGTCATGAATAATGCACACAGCAAGCTTACCACAGAAGAGGTGTGTCCTCCCTATTCAGGGTCCAGAATGGGGGTTCCGGCAGGGTCAGGCCCTCCTGAGGCCCCATCTTGGGCCACTCTGACTTTTAGCTTCCTTATTTTTTTATAAACATATATTTTATTTATTTGAGACAGAAAGAAAGTAGAAAGAGAGAATGGGCTCACCAGGGCCTACAGTCACTGCAAACAAACTCCAGATACATGTGCCTTTTGTGCATCTGGCTTACATGGGTCTTGGAGAATCGAACCAGGGTCCTTTGGCTTAGCAGGCAAATACATTAACCACTAAGCCGTCTCTCCAGCCCCTAGCTTCCCTCTTGTCTCTGCCCTGCTGCCTGGCTTTTTCCTCTGGGTATCTGCATGCCCTGTCCCCTTTGCTCCTCTGTCATCTGGAGGCCATGTGTTTGCTGGGTCAGGGGCTCGCCCCAAATCTAGGAGACTCTTGCTGTGACATCTTGAGAGCAATCACATCTGCAAAGATCCTATTTCCAAATTCACCGGTAATAGCGTAGGACTTGGACACCATTCAACCCATTACATGGGGGAAGTAAGGGAATGGGGGATGCACGTCCTTTTCCTTCCCTTATTCTGTTCTCTGACCTATCCATCCATCCATCCATCCATCCATCCATCCATCCATCCATCCACTCACGGTTGTTGTTGCCTTTCCATTGCTGGGAGGAAAGCATTTATTTTGGCTGACAGTCTCAAGGAAAAACTTCATGGTGGCTGGGGAAAACATGGATGAGCATCGCTTGTGCCACAGCAGGTAGAAAACAGCAGCTAGAGACTGAGCCCAATTCTGGAAAGGGGGATCTGGCTATGACACCCCTAAGTCAACCCCCAGCAACACACCTCCTCTAGCAAGGCTCCACTGCCCAAATTGCCACCAAGCATTCAAAACACATGGGGAACATTTGATTCAAACCACCACATCCACCCACTTACTCAATTTATCTACCTACCTATCTACTCACCCACCCACCCATCTATCCACCTGCCCACACATCTTTCCATCTATTCATCAATCCACTTACCCACCCACGCACCCATCTACCCACATACCCACACATCTGCCCATCTACTCACACATCTACCAATCCACCCATTCTCCCATTTACCCACCAGTCCACCCACCCATTCACTCATCCATCCACCTACCCACCTATCAACTCACCCACCCATTCATCTATCCATCCCTTCGCCTGCCCACCCAGATGCCTACCCTTCTGTCTCCTCCTTCGTTTCAGGGGTGGCAGCAGCTGGAGGCCTCTGAAACAAGGGAGAAGGGGAGCTGGGGAGACGGATGGACAAACGAATGGATGGATAAAGGACAGAAGGATACCCTGAAGAGAAGACCTTTGGCAGGGGGTAGTGGCAGCTGATCCCCACCCTACTTGAGCAGTGAACTCCTGACTCTTCAAACTCCCAGATAGGACAAAGTCAACCAGAGTCTCCAGCGACAGCCCCAAAGGCCCTCTGAGGGCTCTTGGCCAGGGCATAGCATCCAGACCACAGCAAGGGCAAGGTCAGGCATAGGGAGCCTGGATCCAGGCTAGATACCAGGAGGCCTTCCTGGTAGTTAGTGTGGCCCCACAGAGGCCTTGATGCTGAGCTCACACAGTTTTCATGGGGTGTCCTGCACATCTATGCCTCTGTAGAACCCAACTCCCCCACCAGTGGATCTCCTGAGGCCTGGCCATGTTCTCTTCCTCTACAAGCAGGGAACCACCAGTGACAAGACATTATAATTGACATTAAAAAACACGAACTAGATTTTCAAGCCTGTGACCTTGTGATTTTCTTGCTTGGGATAAAGCTGAAACAAGTTTTAGGCTTTATTCTTTTTTGTTTACTTGTTTGTTTTTAGAGGTAGGGTTTCACTCTAGCTCAGGCTGACCTGGAATTCACTATGTAGTCTCAGGGTGGCCCCGAACTCACGGCGATCCTTCTACCTCTGCATCCCAAGTGCTGGGATTAAAGGCATGCGCCACCACGCCTGGCAATTTTATTCTTTTATTGAGGCAGGGTTTTGCTAGTCAGCCCAAGCTGGCCTCAAACTCTCCATTCTGCCTCAGCATTCAGACAGATAAGATTATAAGTGTGCACCACTAGTCCAGCAATATTTAAGTTTTAAAAGGAGATGGGCTGAATAGGTATGGCTTGAGGTACTGGGGCTGTGTTGGAAGAAGAAATTGCCAGAGCCCTGAGATCTCTGCTGATCCCTGGTGTCTTTCTTTCTATCAGGGAGTCAGCATTTCAAAATCAAGTGGTGGGCTGGAGAGATGGTTTAGCAGTTAAGCGCTTGCCTGTGAAGCCTAAGGGCCCCAGTTTGAGGCTCGATTCCCCAGGACCCACGTTAACCAGATGCACAAGGGGGCGCACATGTCTGGAGTTCGTTTGCAGTGGCTGGAAGCCCTGGCCTGCCCCTTCTCTCTCTCTTCCTCTCTCTGTCTCTCCCTCTCAAATAAATAAATAAAGATAAAACAAAAATAATTAGAAATCAAGTGGTGTAGGCCAGGTGTGGTGTTGCATGCCTTTAATCCCAGCACTCAGGAGGCAGAGGTAGGAGAATGACTGTGAGTTCAAGGCCAGCCTGGGACTGCAGAGTGAGTTTTCAGTCAACCTGGGCTAGAGTGAGACTCTACGTCAAAAAAAAAAAAAAAAAAATCAAGTGGTGTAGCAGTTACCTTCTTGTTGCTGGGGAAAGACATCTGTGTAGAAGCAGCTTTGGGAGGGAAGGATTTATTTCAGCGCACAGGTTCCAGGGGAACTTCACCATGGCAGGGAAAGCATGGCACAGCAGACAGCTGGGACACGACATCTTGTCATACCAGCTGGGAGGAAGCAGCCAGAGTGAGCTGACTGTGAACAGCTAGTAGGCTGGATTAATAATCCTCAAGCTCTGGCCCCATGACACAGCGTCTCCAGCAAGGCTTCACCTCCCAAGGGCTCCACAGTTCTCTCAAATTGCCACCAGCTGGGGACCATGTATTCAAAAGCACATGAGGCTATGGGAACAGTTTCCACTCAAACAACCATAACTGGCTTCACACAGAAAAAGCCTGGCTTCCCTCAGAAACTGGAAAGGAAGGTCTGGCTGGAAGGGCTACCCTGTGTTTATGAGGATGGTTTGAACAGCCGAGGCTGTTGCGAGAACAGGAAGGAAGTGAGAGGGAAGACTCGGCTCAACTGCCAGGACAGGCTTTACTTGGGAACGTCTGAGAAGGGCGCTGAGCAGGCCTGGTGAGAAGCCTTTCCCTTCCAGACTAGGGGATACTTAGGGGACCGTAGGGCTCACTGGAATCCCTTGGTTGCAGTGCAGTCTACCTTGCATCAGGGCTTGGGCCACTTCAGAGAAGTGATAATCAGACAGGTGGCCCAGGTCATTCCAGGAATGTGATAATTGGGAGGGGTGGTTGAGTCACTCTTGGAAAATAGAGGGTTACAATGTAATGGCAGAGTCCAAAGACGGAGTCATTCTGGTTCTTACAGTGGCCACCTCCAGGCAGCTACCACCTGTCCCTGTATTTGGATCCACCATTTGAGTTTGCGACCCCTGAGGAACAAAGGAGTTGGGGTGTGACTTGTGGACTAGGCTATAGGCAATGGGAAGCCATGTAAGGTGGCTGAGCAGAGGCCAGACTTTACTTACTTCAGCCCTGAGCAAGCAATGGGGGCAGGGAAAGCAATCAAAGCATCCAAAACTATTAGGGAGGGGCTGGAGAGATGGCTTAGTGGTTGAGGCGTTTGCCTGCAAAGCCAAAGGACCATGATTTGATTCTCCAGGACCCACATAAGCCAGATGCACAAAGTGGCACATGGATCTGGAGTTTGTTTGTGGTGGCTGGAGGCCCTGGTGCACCCATTCTCTCTCTCTCTCTCTCTCTCTCTCTCAAATAAATAAAAATAAAATTAAAAATACTATTGGGGTCCACCATGAAGAACAGCCCACCCCAGACCTCACGACTGGGTGTAGGAAGCCTGGGAATCTGCATTTCCCAGAAGCAACTGCCTCCCCAAATGATTCTGGTAATGGGGACTGCTGGTACCATATGTTCAGAAATGCACAGTGAGAGAGGGTCAGCGCTCTGGGTGGAGGACGTGTCAGGAGGTGTCACCTAGATTAGAGCAAGGGAGTCTCACATCTTTGAACCAGGGCTTGGGTTTTCCTGGTGACCTAAGGGCACGGCAGGAGGCTCCCCTACTGCAAACAGAGCTCTTTTCTCTGTGATGCTACATGCTACTGGTGGCCACTGGTCAGTGTCAGAACTTATTTAATAACCCTAGGGTCAGAGAAGTTGCTGACCCCAAGGTGGTGTGTCCATAAGCAATCCCAGGAGGGATGTTTAGCTGGGCGGAGCCAAGTGTCACTAGGCTCCTTGGGTTGGCCTTGGAGAAGCGAAGGAAGCAGACTCTCGCAGAGAGGGACCAGAGCCCAGTGTGACAGTAGACCCCGTCTCTACTCTTCCTAGCTGGAGACCAGGGTGCTGAGCTGGGGCATCTTTGGCTGTCAATGGGACAGTCTAGGGCATATCTCATCGCCTCACTCCCCAGTAGCACCTATGAAAAAAAGAGTGAATGAGGAGGAAAGCAGGCTGGGAAAGAAGCACAGTGGGACACTGGGGTATAGTACCCAGTGTGAAGTGGCACCCAGTGCCACACAGGCAGGCACTCATAGACGCGTTAGCATCTGGATCGGATCACCAAGGAAGTGGGTCTGTGGGTCTCCTGACATCTATGGATATCAGCCTTCTGATAGCCATGTGGCCCAGGACCCATGGCTTAGCTTCTCTGAGATGGCTCTTTGTTCTATATTGTCCTAACAATATTGTCCTCACCCCTTTGGGGTGCTTCACAGTTGGAGGAGTTCCTGGGTCAAATCCCAGGGATGTTTGTGGTGTCGGAGAAGCAGAAGAACAGTTCTGGGTGTGCATGGGCCTTTCCTGAGTGGGCTGGGAGGGATAATATCTGAAGCTAGAAGCCAGACATCCAAGCCTGGCCCACAGGAAACACCTCTCAAAAGAAAATGGTAATTACAGTGGAGTTTGCCCATCTGAAAAATGGAGAATAGAATATAGAACCAGGGCAATGAAAAGAGGAGAATAGTTCTCATCTCGAAAGGTTGCTGTGAGGACCAGTGAGTTGACACATGCAGGCCCCATGTGCAGGGGCCTGGCATGCAGGAATGGGACTGTGCTAACGCCACAGTCCTCAGGCTTCACCCTCAGCGATGACATCCAGGGTCACTAGCGAAGACTCAAGGCTGATGTCCATTTAAAGTCACTATTATCTGCCAGGTGTGGTAGCACATATTGTAATCCCAGCACTCTGGAGATGGAGACAGGAAGATCACAAGTTTGAGACCAGTCTGGGCTGCATAGCAAGACCTTGTCTCTAATAACCAAAAAAAAAAAAAAAAAAAAAATCAAAAACGAAGTCACCATTACTAACCCATGCTCAGGTTGAGGCCCACTAAGACCGCTGGGGATACCTGATGTCCAGAAAGTCTCCCCTCTTCCTGACACCTGTCCAGGGTGGGCGTCGGTTCTTCATGAGACCCTCCTACACTCACTTCTTTGATTTTTTTGTGGGGGGGGGGCTTTTCAAGGTAGGGTCTCACTCTAGCCCAGACTGACCTGGAATTCACTCTGTAGTCTCAGGGTGGCCTTGAACTCACTGCGATCCTCCTACCCCCGCCTCCCAAGTGCTGGGATTAAAGGTGTGTGCCACCATGCCCAGCTCACTTCTTTGAATTTTGAGACAGGGTCCTCCTGTGTGACCCAGGCTGGCCTGGAGCACAACTGTATTATGTATGATCCTCCTGCCTCAGCCTCTGGAGTGCTGGGATTTCAGGTGCCCTTTACCCTGCCCAGCTGCCTGTCCCTGCTTCTCCTGAGAGTCCAGACCCGGGATAGTCTTCCTGGTCTGGGGTCAGGGTATACTGGATAAATGTTGAAAATGACAGACACTCATTCTCTGCCCCATGAGGAAGTCCCTTGAAGAAGGAGAGTGGAGCCCCTACCCAGGAGAGAGAAGGGCACCCAGAAGCAAGTGGGCATGCTGTCAGCAAGGGATGAACTCTCAGGATAGACAGTGGACAGTCAGTCACTCACTGTACCCCCGGGCCAACCAGGCCACTCTAACCCGCATGTGGCAAGGTGTCAAGAGTCTGGTCCATTGGCATCAGCTATGATGCTGGGAGTAGAACATTCTTTCTGCTCTGGGCCAAAGAGAAGGAGGTCCTGGTGAGGAAAAACAAATTGTTTTTGATCACCTGTAAGCAAAGCTATGTAATCAAGACAGAAGAGGAAGGAAGGAGACAGAGAGTTCCCCATGGCTTCAACTGGTCCCTGAGGAACTGATCTGAGTGCAGGTCATGCTGCCAGCCAGGAGCTGGGGCGCTGCTGGGGACAGACCCCTGACGTGCACAGTTGCAGCCCATCCTCCTCACACCACGCCTTTGGCTCCTCTGTGTCCCCTGCAGTCAGCGTCATTCCCATGGAGCAAGTGGAGCCGGACCTAATCCCTGAGGAGGATGACCCCCACTGGGAGGACACGCAGCGAGCGGAGCCCGATCTTGTCCTCGAGGAGGATGACCCCCACTGGGAGGACACGCAGCGAGTGGAACCCGATCTTGTCCTCGAGGAGGTTGACCCCCACTGGGAGGACACGCAGCGAGTGGAACCCGATCTTGTCCTCGAGGAGGTTGACCCCCACTGGGAGGACACGCAGCGAGTGGAACCTGATCTTGTCCTCGAGGAGGTTGACCCCCACTGGGAGGACACGCAGCGAGCAGAGCCCGATCTTGTCCTCGAGGAGGATGACCCCCACTGGGAGGACACGCAGCGAGTGGAATCTGATCTTATCCTCGAGGAGGTTGACCCCCACTGGGAGGACACGCAGCGAGAGGAGCCCGATCTTGTCCTCGAGGAGGATGACCCCCACTGGGAGGACACGCAGCAGGACAACAGAGCCAGCCCCCAGGAGCAGGAGGCAGAGGTGATTCTGGCTTATGAAGAAGAGAGCGAAGCCATGGTGGAGATGCCCAGGTACGGAATCAAAGACATCCCTGAAAAAAAAAAACAAAAACTATTGTTTCAGAAGGTGCCAGCACAGGATGCTACAGGTTTCAAAAGGCCTCCCTGTCCTCACACCCACCCCCAGTAGTTGCCCTCTCCTCATGGACACGTGGGCACCAGGTTCTGATGCCCCTTTCCAGAAACTGTTCGGGCATAGGCACATCTGCAATCCCCCCTCTCTTTTTATTATTTATTTTTGAAAGAGAGCGAGAGAGGCAGAGAGAAAGCGAGAAAAGATGGTCACACCAGGGCCTTTCAGCCGCTGTGAACGAGCTCCAGATGCGTGTGCCTCCTTGTGCACATGTGGGACAATGTGCACTTGTGTCACTGTGCATCTGGATATGGGGACCTGGGGATTTGAACATGCGTTCTTAGGCTTTGCAGGCAAATGCCTTAACCACTAAGCTATCTCTCCAGCCCCCCCCGTCTTTTTTTCTTTTCTTTTTTTTTTTTTAAGTAGGATTTCACTGTAGCCCAGGCTGACCTGGAATTCACTATGTAGTCTCAGGGTGGCCTCCAACTCACTGCGATCCTCCTTTGCCTCCTGAGTGCTGAGATTTAAGGTGTGCACCACCATACCTGACTTCTTCTCCTGCTCCTTCTCCTCTTCCTCCTCCTTCTTTTTAACACAACGATGGTGTTTCACATGTACCTATCATCTGCTCCTTGATGGACTTGGTCAATAATATATAATGAGGTCCTCTACATTCACTACATAGAGATCATCATTATTGTTTTCACCATTGTATACTATTCCATCACATGGACATTCTATTGTTTAATCTGTTCACCTTGGGGGACATTGAGGTTTTTTTTTTGTTAGACAGCTTCCTGTTACTGTAACGAGATACCCAAGATCACCAACTTTTTACAAAAGATTTTATTTTTATTTATTTGAGACACAGAGAGAAAGAGAATGAGAGAGAATGGGCACGCTAGGGCCTCTAGCCACTGCAAACGAACTCCAGATGCATGCACCCCTTGTGCATCTGACTAATGTGGGACCTAGAGAATTGAACCAGGGTCCTTAGGCTTCACAAGCTTGCGCCTTAGCCACTAAGCCATTTCTCCAGCCCAAGATCACCAACTTTCAAAGAGAGAAGGTTTATTTTTGGCTCATATTTCAGGGGTTTCAGTCTCTGGGCCTGTTCCTCTTTGGTCTGTGGTAAGACCCAAGTGGGAGTATGTGGGAGAACAAAAGAATGAACTTTATGGCACACCTTTAATCCCAGTGCTTGGGAGGCAGAAGTAGGAGGATCACCCCGAGTTTGAGGCCAGCCTGGGACTACAGAGTAAATTCCAGGTCAGTTAGCCTGGGCTAAAGTGAGACCCTACCTTGAAAAACAAAAAAACAAAGCACACACAAAAAGAATGAATTTTATGGCAATGGAACATAAGCAAAAGAAAGAGGGGACTGGTTCCCACTGTCCCTTTGAGGGCCTGTCCCAATGACCTGAAGACCTCTCCTTAGGTCCCACCTGTTAAAGTACCATCACCTTCCAGTTGTGATGTTCTGGCTGCTGCCAAACCCTTAGCACGCAGGCCTTTGGATCTGGACATTCCAGATCTAAACTATAGCAGGTTGATTCCAAAATATTATGACGAACAATTAAACTCATGACCTAAATCACTAAGAAACACAGAAGGGGAAACTGAGGACCATTGAGGCTCAGAGCACCAGCAGTGCAGTACAGAAGTTCGGGGCTGAAGAGAGCCCATGGCTACTGGGATGCTACCAGTTCGAGTTCTACCCAGGCCTTTCCAGGTAGTCACAGGACCTGCAGTAGAAGATGCGGCAAGAGGGGGACTGGGCAGCAGCCCTGAGCTTATCTCCTGCCTCTGACCCCAATGTAGGGAGCTGCCCCAGATTCAAGAGGAAAGAGAAGATGAGGAGGAGGGAGAGGAAGAGGAAGAGGAAGAGGACGAGGAGCTAGCGTGAGTTGCTTGTCTGGATGATGGGGTTCCAATGAGGAATGTTGGGGCTCCTGGGTGGGAGGCTTTGCCCATACCAGTGCCTCTCTGTTCTGTGCAGGGTACTGACCAGAGGGCTACAAGAAACTAGGGTCCTACTGTGCTCATACTGAACTGAGGATCTTGTTATTCACTGTTCAGTACCCTGCCCCCTGCCAACACACACACGCATGTGTACACACCCAGCACACCCTCCATGAGAGCTGAGACTTCCGTCTGTTGTTTTCACTTTCACACCCTCAGAGTCCAGCACCATACCTGGTAGTCAGTAAGCACTAAATAAATGTCGACTCAATGTAGGAATGGATGCATGAGTGGATGCGTGTGTTGGGCTCACAGATTCATCTTCTTCTTCGTTTTTTTTTTTTTTCAAGGTAGGGTCTCATTCTATCACTCAGCTAGGCTGACCTGGAATTCACAATGAGTATCAGAGTGGCCCGGAACTCATGGCGAGCTGCTTAATAACAAAGCCAAGGCTACCTCCTCTACAACACACACGTACGCATGCACACACGCACGCACACCTGTGATCCTGTAGTGGCTAAGGCTGACTTGCATTCTGTTTTACTGTCCATTACTGCTTGATTCCCACCCACTTTCATAAAGATGTCAGCACTGAAATGCATAGAGGTCAAATAAAAGAAAATGGAAGACAGGTATGGTGGTGCATACCTGAAATACCAAGAATTGGGAGCATTGAGGCAGAAGGATTGCTATGAGTTCAAAGCCAGCCTGGCCCACATCGCCAGTCCCCATCTCAAACAACTGTAGCATAACACTAATCTCTCTTCCTCTCTCAAAACCAGGGTTCAGAGATCAGGAAGAGGGAGCGAAGAGAGTGAAGGGCCGGGATGAGTGACAGGCAGGTGGCGGCCAGTGGCCTGAGCTGAGTTGGGAGACAGAAACCTATAGGAAGATCTGACAGAACTGGAAGGTAGGGGCTGGAAGAGATGGAGGGAGTGAGTGAGGAGAGAAGAGAGACCCAAAGACTAGATCAGAGGTCAGGAGATGAGGCACACCGGAGAGGGCTCCCCCAGTGACGGGATGTGGGCTGAGGAGAGCGCACCGCCGGCTGCATTCAAGGATGGCTTTGGTGGCCTTGGACTTGGCCTCCCAGAATCAAGGGGGAGCCAGTGAGGGTTTATGAGCAGGAGGGGGCCATGGCCTTGCAGCTGTGTGGGAGGGAGGGAGGCAGGCAAGGAGGACAGGAGGCAGTGCTGTAGACTGGGAGTTCATCTGTCCCCTGTTCTAGCCCCACACTGTCCCCTCTGAGTGTCCCTTTGGCCATAGCCTGAGGCTGGATGGTACCATGAATGTCAGGAGTGCACCCTTGGTCCAGATAATGAACAATTCGAGCTCATGATCTACATCACTAAGAAATACAGAAGGGGAAACCGAGGCCCACTGAAGCTCACAGCACCACCAGCGCAATTCAGAGGTGTGTGGCTGGAGAGCGTCCAGGGCTGCTGGGGTGGTCCCAGCTTGAGCTCTGCCCAGAAGCAGTACTCACTCCAGTTAGCAGGGTCACCTGGCAAGAGTCCCTGCTGAGCATCGCCTCCACCACTGAAGAAGGGTCACAGGGATGGCAGCTATGAGTGGACACAGTGGGCCTGCCTAAATTAAGAACCCCATTAATACACTGATGTTCTTGTCTCCACAGAGGGCCACTTCAGCCCCAGGCAGGAAATAGCTATCACGAGACCAGCAGAGGCTCTCAGAGCTGGAAGTCTACAGGGTGTTGTTGGCTCTTAGTACCCCTTTGCTCCATTCCCATGCCATCTTCCGGGACAACCTTGGAAGGCAGGCACCCGCCCTTGTACTCCTGCAGTGGGGGGAGCTCACCCACCACCTCTGGAAAGCTGTCTGTTCCATCCACAGATACCCCTGACTTGTGAAAGTATTTCTTATAGGAAAACTAACCTTGTGTCCCTCTGCATTCTGCCCTCTGGGCCTTCCCCTTACACCCGGAACCAGGTGCTAATCTCAGATGCCACCCCACTTTCTTAGTGCAGCCTGGTTTGTACTCTGCTCTTTTAAATTTTTTATTTATTTGAGAGAGAGAGAGAGAGAGAGAGAGAGAGAGAGAGAGAGAGAGAGAGAGAGAGAGAGAGAGAGAGGGAAAGAGGAGGAGAGGGAGCGAGAGAATGGACTCCAGATGCATGTACCATCTTGTACATCTGGCTTACATGGATACTGGGGAATTGAACCTAGGTCCTTAGTCTTCACAAACAAGTGCCTTAAATGCTAAGCCATTTCCCCAGCCCTTGTACGCTGCTTTTGACTCACCACTATGCAGAGCTGAGTTGTTCCCCCAGTAACCCTGTGCCTGGCACGCAGGCCTGAAAGCCCCTGCATGCACGCCTCCTCCTGAGCTTAAACACCCCAGTTGGCCAGTGGCTACCTATGCCCGTACACATGCACACACAGCTACATGTGTCCTCAGACTCAGTGCACACAGGCCCACACATGTGTGTGACACACATCCCCACACACGGCTATTCACTGGGCTGTGCCCTCTGACAAGTACACACAGATATGTGCTCGCTTGCACATGCACACACTTCCATGTGGCCACACTACACAGACACCATAGGCCCACGGTCACCTGCAGTTTTAAACTCGGGAAAAGTTGGGTCCCAGGCCCAGTGTAGAACAAGGTTCTCTGTGGTGACAGAACCAGTGGTCCCAGGAACAGGCAGAGCATGTAAAGCTGGGGTCAAGTGGGGCTAGACTGTCAGTGGGGAAGGATGCTCTTGGCCAGTTTTGCTGAGATACAGGTTACTGATGACGCGAGGGCCCTGGTAACGCACATGGTCGCCTAGCAACCCCACCTCTGCAGGCAGCAGCTCGGCTTGCCCTAGCAACAGTAGCCTCTTGGTCCCCACCTGGCCTCCCTGGGGCGTTTCTGCAGTTCTCTGCAGCCCCTTGGTGTGACGGGAAGCACGGAGGCGCAGTTCATTAAGCTCCTGTCTCAGCCGCACTGGTTCAGGAGCTGCTACCCTGGCCAGGCAGAGGCTCTGGGCATCTCCACTCCCATGCACCGACCCCAGGCTTGGGGTGACTGCCACAGCCCCCAGCTGACCTCTGGTACCATGGACGCCCTTGCTGACAGAGCTCAAGAGACCCAAGTAGGTGGCCTGTTCTGCCTCTGAGCTCCCTTTTCCCTTCTCTTCCTTCCAGGCTGGAATTTAGGGGAGTGACTTTCTGAAGGTGACTGGTGTTCAGGTTTTCACTTAGGGGGCATGGCCTGTGGGGGAGTTGAGGGAGTTGAGTGGACTGGTAAAACTTGAAGCTGGCTGTCATTTACTGACCCCTGAGACCTTCTAGGATCCAGGGGCCCTGGCAGAAACCTACCCTAGCCATTCTGTGCTCCTCTGCTTAGAGATCGCTGGGGCTTGGGAACTTTCGAAGTTGAGGTTGCTGCTGCTTCTAGATTGGGCCAAAGGGAGCCATGGCAGGTACAGGGAGCGCTTTTGAGTAGGGGCAACATGGCTTTGGTCCATGGACTGCTCCCAGCATCCCTTACTGATGCTGACGGTTAGCTGCCTCACTAGCAGAGGCTATTTCATGCAAAACATTCTGTGATCCACGTGGCAGTTTCCTAACCCTGCGGAGGAGGCCTCCTCCTTTGGAATTAACAGTAAGAGCAATAAGAACAGTAATAATAATGGTGCCAGACACCAGGCTAAGGCAGTTGGAATGATAGGCCTGTTACTGATCCCTTGTCACAGATAGGAACTATGAGGTTCAGAGATGGTGCCCCTGTGGCCAGGACTGCCTGGCCAGGAAGCATGGAGATGTGCTCTGTCTCAAGTTGGGTTCCTCCAAATTGAACACTTGGTGCTACAGCAAGAAAAGAGGCTCGGGCTGGAGAGATGGCTTAGCAGTTAAGGTGCAGGCCTGTGAAACCTGAGGACCTCAGTTCGATTCCCCAGGACCTGTGTAAGCAAGATGCACAAGGTGGCACATGCATCTGGAGTTCCTTTGCAGTGGTAGAGACTCTGGTGCATTTTCTCTCTCTCTCTCTCTCTCTCTCTCTCTGTGTGTGTGTGTGTGTGTCTGCCTCTTTCCCTCTCTCACTCTCTCAAGTAAATAAACAAGAAAGAAAAAGAAGGAAAAGAGGCTCACAGTGTTTACAGAGAAGAATCCAGAAGAGTTACTAGGTAGTACCAAAAGTGACATCTTGTCACTTTTCCATGACAGGGTCACTGATCCCCTGACCTTAGGCTATACACGAAGGTCAGTCTTGCCCTTTAAGAGATGTGCAGCAGAGATGGCCCTAGGGTTCAGCCTGGCTCACCCAAAGCCATACAATGCCATCTTGGCCTGACTGGGAGGAGCAGGGCCCCAGGGGCTTTTGGCTGGTACTGTGGACAGTGCATGTCTGTGTTTTGTGCTGTAGGCGGATTCCAGAAGGACAGTGTGCTTGTTGCAATCAGATCCCTCCACCGCAGGAGACCTAAAGTTAACCCATGAGGTCGGCTTCTTGGTGCAGGAGGCACCCAAAATCTATTAGAAGCCTGGGAGAACTTTCGATATCTCATTGCTTACTGTGCGAGATATGGAACTGAGGGCCTCATACATGCTACCAAGTGCTCCTCACTGAGAACCTTTCGTTTTATTTTAAAATCAGAGCAAAACTAAAAAAGAAAAAAAAAAAACAGAAGAAGCTTTAAATAGAAGAAAATGTTGCAAGACATATTAATGTACAGCTGTGTACAAATGCAGTCACGAAGTCATTTTTCATATGTTCTAGGGAAGCAGGGACCCGTGAGGGCTAATGAACGTCTAGTATGGCTTTGCTGTTGTAACTTCAGTCTCTATAAGAAACTGGAGTTTTCCTTGGTTTGGGTAGGGAGTATTGGTCTTGCAGAGTTGTGTTTGTCTAGCAGAAAGAAACAAAACAAGTTAAGTGCTTGGCTCATTCTGACATTGATCCTACTGCCCCAAGCCATGCGGCAATGTAGACACTCAGTGAGGGCAGCAGGACAAACAGATGCTCCTGGGCTCAGAGACATCGTGCCTTGAGCAGGCTGTGTGATCATGGGACCTCTCTGAGCCTGCATTTTCTAAGCTGGCACGGTCTCAGCCCCTGCTCAGGTCTCTGAGCATTGAAGGTTCAGAAGAACGCTGTGTTGCAAAGTGCTTGGCCCAGTGCCTGGCTTGCAGCCCATGGGAGCCACTGTGGCCATATGACTGTGGGCTGATTCAAGCTCCTGGGTGGCTGGCTGTACGCAGGCTCCACAAAGACTCCACTCTATCCTGTCCCATCTGCTTCTATCTTGGGAGGACTGAAACATGGGCCCTGGATAGAGGATGGGGAATCCAAGTATTCTGGGTAGCAGATACCCACAGCACCCACCATGAGCGCCTTGAAACAGGACTCTGAGAGGGAAGGCGGGGCTATTAGGAAGCAGGAACTAGTTCTAACTACAAAAATCATATTAGAAGCTGGGCATGGTGGTGCATGCCTGGAGTGCCAGAACTAGGAAAGCTGAAGGGCAGGAGGATCACAAGGTCCAAGCCAGCCTGGGCAGGGCAGCTTAGTAAGACCCTGTTTCAAAGCACACACGTGAACACACACACACAGACACACCACACACACACACACACTCACCTTAGCTCCTGGTCCTGAGTCATCTTCCTCCAGGCAGGGTCTCAGTCTAGCCCAGGCTGACTTGGAGCTCACTCTGTACTTCCAGGCTGGCCTCACACTCACACTCACAGTGATCCTCCTATCACAGCCTCCCAAGTGCTGGAACTAAAGGTGTGTGCCACCATGCAAAGCTCATCTTTTCTTTTTTTAAAATTCATTTATTTGTTCGCATGCATGTAAGATAGATAGAAAGAGAGATAAAGATCATGAGAGAGAGAGAGAGAGCGAGTGCGCGGGAGAGTGAGAGCAAGCTGGGCATGGTGGTACATGCCTTTAATCCCAGCTGGGAAGTGAAGGTATGAGGATTGCTGAGTTCAAAGCCAGCCTGAAACTATATAGTGAATTCCAAATCAGCCTGGGCTAGAGTAAAACCCTACTTCAGAAAACAAAAACAAAAGAAAAGTAAAGTAAAAAGAAAGAAATTGAGGCGGGGAGAGAGTTTGTGTATGTATGTATTGGTGTATTTGGCTCTCTTGCTGCTGCAAACAACCTTCAGACACATGAGCCACTTTGTGCATTTGGCTTACATGAGTACTGGGAAACTGAACTTGGATCAGCAAGCTTTGTAAGCAAGTGCCTTTAATCACTGATTCATTTCCCCAGCCCCCCCCCTTTTTTAATTAAGACAAAATCTCACTCTAATTCATGCTGACCTAGAACTCATTCAGCACCCCAGGGCTGACCTTAAACTCACAGTGATCCTTTTCCCTCAAACTCCAGAGTGTTGAAATTATAGGTGTGAGTCACCATGCCCAGCCTGAGTCATCATTGTAACATGGAGGTCACCCATAGACACCTAAGGGCCTAATTCTACCTAGAGATTGCTTCTTAGTGTTGTTTATTTGCAGAGTGGCAGGGGTGAGGGTTGGAGGGTACTTTTTGTTTATTTGTTTTGAGACAGGGTCTTGGGTAGCCCAGCCTCCAACTCACTATGTAGCCAAGTCTTGAACTCCTGACTCTACAGCCTTAGCTTTCCTAGTGTTGGGATTGCAGGCATGAACTACCATGTCCAGGTAAAAATTTTGGATAGTTACATAGTTATATGTAGCACATTAATATGGATATGTTACTGGGAATTATCAGAATCCAAATATTGAGAAATTTAGCTGAAAAAAAAAAACCCAGATAGCTTAGGTTTCTCTGGAAAATGGGAGGACCTGAACCCCCTCCTCAGAGCTCCCATTCCAAGTGGAGTGCCATTCCCCTTTCAGGGAGCAAGCCTCTCCCAGTTTCTACCATTCTCTCTGCTCTGCGATCTCTTCCCCATATCCTACCCTGACACTCATGTACACCTGATACCTGTGCCAGAGACTCATTGGCATTGCCCTGTAGTTCTGTACCAGCGCTGTAGAGACAACCACAGCCTTGAGTCAGGGGTGTACCTTTTGGGAGCTTTACTGAGTTATTTTGGCTGAGTCAGTTCACCTCTTTGGTCCTTTCCTTTCATTTCGTTTCTTTTCCTTTTTTCCCCTTTACTTTTCTTTCTTTTCTTCTTTCCTTTCCTTCTCTTTTTCTTTCTCTTCTTTTCAAATCAAGGTTACATACCCAGGCTAGCCTCAAACTTGCTATGTAGCTGAGGATGCCCTTGAACCCTTGAATCTCCTGCCTCTTAACTATGATTACAGAAGTGCACCACCATGTCCAGTTTGTGGTTCCTGGAACTGAACCCAGGACTTTGTGTGTAATAGGGAAGTCATCTACCAACCGTCTTCTCCCTACCCTTTCCTTCTTGATTCCCTCCCTCTCTTCCTCCCTCCTTCCTTCCTTCCCTCTCTTCCTTCGGCTGCACTTCTGGAGATTAATCCCAGGGTCTTTTGCATACTTGAAAGCACTCAACTAGTAAACTACACCCGCAGCCCTTGCTTTTCTAGTGTGTGTGTGTGTGTGTGTGTGTGTGTGTGTGTGTGTGTGTGCGTGTGTGTTAAACATATGCCATAGTTTATGTGTGGAAATCAGAGGACAAAGTTAAGTATTGGTCCATACCTCTCACCTCGTTTGAGACTGAGTCTCTCTTGTTTTAGCTCTGTGGATGTCAGACTAGCTGGCCTGCAGACAAGGTGACTTGTCTGTGGGATGCATCCCTGAGGGTCTGGCATGGGCAGAGACCTGGTCTTAGACATCTTTATGTCCCCAGCTCCCAGCCACAGCTTAGCCCTCAGCAGGGTTTCAAAATGCCGCAGACCTCTAACCTCAGCTCTTTCCTCTACGCCTTGGGGTCACAGTGTCCTGCTGGATAGCTGTTTGGTGGTGCAGGCAGGTGTGGACCAGAGCCAAGCTGACTGGGAACAGACACTCCAGGTAGGAGGGCCACATACACCCAGGTACCTGAGCCAGCTGATGTTGGCAAAGGCTGGCAGTAGGGAGATGGTAGGGGCAGTTGCTTACAGCACTGAGGGATCAGGGGAGGGTTAACACATGCCCCAGGGATCCTCCACTGCCAGGAAAGGCCTTGGTCATGATGGGAAGTAGGTGGGCCTCACTCTGGGCCTAAGGCGGCCATCTGTGTAAAATACATAGACATCTCCAGGGAATGTAAGAAGATCCCAATGGAACAATGAACTGTGAGGTCCTAGGTGTGTGTGTGTTGGGGGAGGGCGCTGCTTAAGTGGCTTTGTCCCCTATGAATAGTGCTGCATAGGGTCCCTTCAACATATAGGACAAAGACCACAGTCACAGCGTGGGGAACATGCTGCCCTCCACAGGTGGTAGGTTACCTCCCTAGTTGGTCAAGGAGATAGGAGGCAGGGCTGACCGCTGGGTGGTCTGGACTAGAAGGGGGATGCCCTGAGAGGGTGAAGGGCATCTTGCTTCACTTCTTCCATGTCTCTGTAGGAGCTGCCTGAGGACGTCGAGGACATCGACTCAGCAGGTAGGGGGATAGGGGAGCTGCCCAAGAATGTTCCGGGGTGATCCTTCTCCACTCACTCACTCTGCTTCCTGCCTGAGGTCCTGTCACCCTGTCATGGGGAAAGTCTCAATGGGACGGAGTCATTAAAAGGTCTTCGGGGAATGTCTCCCAAGAACTGGGGAAGCTACAAAGCTTGTGCTCCCCTCCTTCAAAGAGAATGCAGCCCTTGTGGACTTCCACCCAGAATAACCCATACAACGTGTGAGGCCTGAGCCCATTAATGGTGCAGCTGAACCCCTCTGTGAGCTAATGTGTTGGGGTCTCTAGCTGCACTCTGTCCACTCACTCTGCTCCCCGCCACCCCATCCTCAGGCCTGAGGTTGATGGCTGAGGCACAGATGAAGGTCCCAGGGGACTTAAGGGATGATTAGGTAGATGGCAGCGCGTCCTCGCCAACAGCTGCGTGCGCCTCCCACTGCCTTATTCCTTAGGCCCTTGTGCTGCAGGTATCCAAAGAGGCAGACAGGCCACTTCATACATGACAGAACGGAGGCTTGGTGTGTCCCCGTTTTGGTCCAAAAGCCAAGGCTCAGGCCTGTGTGTGGCTCCTGGTTCCTCTTCCTCTTCTTTGGTGTAGGACTAAGAGCTAATTTTAACTAAATGGCTTGATATGATGCCAGTGCTTTCTTCATAGTCTGTGAGGGAGTACAGGGGGCACTATGCACCCCGCGTTGTGCTCACGGAGACAATATCATGTCCCACTGGGCGTCCTGAGCATGCTCCCCCACCCCAGCTGGTCTTTCAAAAGTCTTCTTTGCTAATGTCAACATGCCTCATAGGAGATTTACAGAGTCCAGGTGGGACACTGGGTCTCCACAGCAATGAGAAGTTTAGGATCAAAGAAGTGCAGCTGAGTGAGCTCTGTCCCCTTTCCCAGATGATCTGGAAGCCACATGTCCATCTTTACTCAAAAGTGTGAACCCAGGAGCTGGCAGCTTCAGAGACCCCTGGGAATTAGCAGAATCCTGGGACCTACAAAACCCACAGAACCCCAATCTGCCTGTTAAATGAGGTCTAGTGATTGGCCTTCACATTAGTGTTTGAGAGGCCTTGAACCCTGGTTCTCAAAGTGGATGGCCAGGCCAATGCTAGAATGCATGGCTCTCCCTGGGTAATTCTAATCCACAGCCCATTTGGGGCCAGGAAAAGTGACTGCTTCCAGTTCTCAGGATGGTGAATCGGCCCACAGGGTTTCCTTGGATAGAAAATCCTGCTCATCTAAGCACATTGAGTCTTGGGCTCTGGGGCACTATGGGTCTTTGAGCTCTGGGTTAAGTCTGATGTGGGGATGCTATATTGGGTGGTATGCAAATATACCAGGATAAGTTGGGGTACTGGGCTGTTCATCAGAACTGCTGGGTGGACCACTAGCCACATGATCTGGTGAGCCTGTTGATCTTGAGTTTTGGGGATAGAAGTGACACTTGAGATCTCAGGCGGAGCTGCTATGGATGCAGGTGGTTAGCAGGCTGCTCTGTGTTGGTGCTGGGGAGGAGTTCCAGCTACTACCTCCCCAACTTTATTCCTGATTATAGTCCCCAGGGTCACCCCTCTGCCTGCGACCTTCTGGACTGAGCACTATGGCTAAGCCAGGCCGGGATGTGGAGCTGAGTCGCCTGGTCCAGGACCAACCACCTGGTCAGGTGGCCCCCAAACCTGGACCTCCAAACCCAGCTGAGCACCTACCCAATGTGCCCAGCTACCGTCCCCTAGTCACTCGCATCCCTGTCCTCATTCACCGGAGGACAGCCTTGTCCAACTCCAGCTTCGCCAAGGAGGCCAGGAGCTCCATCCGTCGCCTGGGTAGTGTGCTCTTGCTCCAGCATGTTCTGGCCAAAGCGTGTCATGGGCTTCTGCATGGCTTGGGCTTCTTTCCACGGCTGTGGTGTGGGAACCTGCTCTGTGCTCATGGAAGCCTCCTCCTTTGTTCCTCTACTGATCAAGACCTTCCTCCTGCATTGTGATGACTTGTTGGGGGGGGGGGGGGAGTCACTGACCTTCTCCTCAGGCCTAAAATTCCACAATTAGCAATTTGGTTCTTTGAATTCCACATAGTCACTCATACTCTAGTTTAAACATGTCACTCAGATCTCTAGACCCATGAAGCTTGGGAAGAGAGCTGGTGGAGGGGGCAAGGGCCATGAAAGAAGGAAAATAGAAGTGTGTGGGCCTACTTCAGATAGAATCTCTCAACTATGAGTCTGATGCCAGCTGTACTCCTGAGCACTGTTGACATGTGGTCAGTGAGTTCCATTTCAGGAAGGCAGAAGCTGGCACATGTGAATGGGCAGGCCAACAGGAAGGATTCTGTGGGGGCCCAGTGCAGGTGGAGGGTCTGTCTGGAGTGGTCTTCAGGTTACCACTGCCCACTGATAATGGCAATGTGCCCAGACAGGCCCAAAACACTGGGTTGAATCCTCTTTTCTTAAAGTAATTTTTTGTAAACAGAGAAATCTCTACCATTCTAATGGAAGGTGGCAAGCTACACATATTGGCATGTACCTATCCCAGCACTCCAGAGATAGGAGCATCAAAGGTTCAAAGCCACCCTGAAACCCTGTCTCAAAATAAAAACAAAACAGATGGTGTTGATAGAAATAACCACAACCACCCTGGTGTTGTGTATTTTGGGGATCCCGGTAAGACACAGGAGCTTGCTGAAGTCTCATAGCCCACATGGCTTTTGGCCCCAGAGGCACTAGCTATGACAGTACTGGCCTGATGCATACCCTCTATACTAAGGATGGAAAGAGAATAAAGTGGTATTGTGTCTCAGTCTATGTTACTCTTTGTCTAGTCTGTGCATCTGGAATCATCTCTGATCTTCCTGGGCCCTGGGGACTCCACAATGGGAAATATTCCCTATAATACTCTGAGACAGTGGCTGACTCAGTGACAGTGTGACACATGATGATTTTAGGTGTTTAGACAAGGAGGGGCTGGAGAGATGGCTTAGTGGTAAAGGCATTTGTTTGCAAAGCCAAAGGACCCAGGTTCAATTCCCCAGGACCCATGTAAGCCAGATGCACAAGGGGGCACAAGTATCTGGAGTTCATTTACAGTGGCTGGAGCCCTGGCGTGCCCATTCTCTCTCTCTCCATCTCTCTTTCTCTCCCTCTCTTTCTCTCTGTTAAATAAATAAATAAATAGATGTTACGGACAAGGAAACAACAAAGAATAGCAGCAACGCCATTCCTGGTCTGGGCATGGGGGATCACACTTGAGACAGGATTGAAAGTTCAAGATCAGCCTGGGCTACACAGCAAGACTGTCTCAAGTCAAAGCATGTCAGGGATGCCACTTGGCACCTTCTGGCCCAGATCTGAACTCTGGCTCTGCAGCTTGTAACTTCCCTATACTTTAGTTTCCTGATCCATAAAGTGGAACAAAGATAACAACTTTTCCAGAAAGCGTCTAGAAAAGTTAAAAGTTAATATAGCTGGGAGTGGTGGTGAGAACCGGAGACTACATAGTGAATTTCAGGTCAGCCTGGGCTAGAGTGAGACCTCAAAAAACCAAAAAAAAAAAAACCCAAAAAAAAAAAACCCAAAAAAAACCAAAGGAAGGAATTGCTGGTCACAGGCAGGCACATTGGCAGTGCTTAACAGTAAGCATTGTTTTCAAAACCTTGTAAATAATATAATGTTAATCTATTTCTAACGTTATTCTTAGTCTAGAAATCAATATCATACAAACCAATGCCATTGCTATTTGAGCTCAGCCACTTGCGGATCCATCCTCAGCCCAGGCTTAAGGAGGCAGTCTTGCTGCAGGCAGAGCTCTCCGTTGCCTGCAGGGCGGGGACCTTGAGCACGCGTGGCCTGGCTGCCCCTGAAGTCCTTCTCTTGCAGCCCCTAGCTCGGGGCTGCCTCTTCTTTCTCCCTGGGGCCCAGAGGATCTCTTGTCAGTCTATAAAGGATCTCCCTTCAAGTTTTCAAAACTTCCCATTCTTTCTGGTTGTCTTCCCAAGGAGAGCTTAGGTCCCAAAACTGGAAGGTTGCTGAAGTTTCTTAGACTTCGAGGAAGCTGCCTTGCCTGTCCATCCCCTCCCAACACGCAGGCCCAGCACTAGATAATCCTGTGGGCTCTGGTAAGGGAATTGACTAACCCTTCCTGCTCCAGGGCTTCCATAAGGAATGAGCCCTTCTCCCAGCTCCTACCAGTGGCCTGGATGAGGATGTGGCAATCCAAACCCTACCTCCCTAAAGGCCTTTCTGTAGGCACTCCAGAGAGCTCTAATAGGTGTTGCAGGGCTCAGCTTGGAGCCAGAAAAGAAACGCTCCTCCATCACATAGTTTTGAGTCAGAGGTACTCGGCTCCCCTTCTTCCAAAAAAGGTTGCTAATTACTTCTCTTCTTCTACTGGGTGGTTCAGAGTCCCCTTCGATCTCATTTCCTCTGAACCCTGACACTCCCTCGCTTGGTGTTAAGTAAAACTTTGGGCCCAAGAAGCTGTCTCAAACCTTTATCACGAACCCAGCATCTTAGCTTCCTCCATCCAGCTATAAAGGCTTTCCCTAGGGAAAGTTATTGCCAAGGTTGCTCCTCCCTGCTAAAGGCCAGGCCTGGGGCCAGCTGCCTCTGCTGTGGTGAAGGGCACCAAGCCAGACACCAGCATCCTCTGAGTCCCAGAGGTGCAAGCCACACCCGGGATCCCCGAGAGGACCTGATTCTCAGGGTGGGGCAGTAAGCTCTTCAGAGTCTCAGATGGACAGAGGGTGACTTCTTGGGACTCCTGGTGTGGATACGGACAAGTGCCAGGCAGCTTCCCTCTTGGGAGAAGTATGGCCAAGACACTCGTTCCTGTGGCAGGAGGGACCTCCCGTGTCTGCACCGGAGTCCTTCGAGACTGTGAGACTTTGCCCCCTGCCCTTTCCTACAGGCTTGGAAAGCACTGTTGCCCTCACTGTGAGATAGAGAAACCGAGGGTCTTAGAGGGGGAGTGGCCAGGTCCCAGGCACGTGGATTCACTCATCCTCCCCCCCAAAGATCACCTCTGCTTGCCATGCTGGAGGCCAGGAGAGGGTTCAGTGGCATGCAGGTGTTTTTTTTTTTGGGGGGGGGGGTCCTGTGCTGAGGCTGGGTGGCAGTGGTGCTCAGAGGGTGATGGGTGTATGAAGCTCTGCTGTGGGTGGGTGTGTATGGGGGGATAATGCTGCCAGCACCCTCCAAGCATGCCTTGAGGATTTCTTCAGGGCTGGTTGGCTCGAGGACCTGACTGTCTGACTGTCCTCTCCTCCCTTTCCCCAGTGCCTGCCACGGAAGAGCACCCAGAGGTGCAAGTGGAAGACACGGATGCTGACAACCACCCCCTCATCTTGGAGGAAAAGTCGCTTTCGCCACCTCTGCCACCAACTTCACCAGCCACCTGTGACACCCTCGTGGTCCCTGGCTCAGCCACGGGCACCCACAGGTCACCCTTTATGCTTTACTTGGGGCTTTTTGTCAGCATTGTACCACCTGTTTTTTGTTTTTCTTTGAAGAGGAGAACATGAGGTAGAGAGAGAAGCAGTGGGTTTTAAAGGTCCCAGCTACCGGTGACAGGAGCCGGGCTAAATCCCCGCTCCTGCTCCTCTACTGCCTGGCTTAGGGCTCTGTAAATGAGCTCTTAGAGGAGGCCTGTCCCAGCTGCCCTCAGAGGCAGGTTAGACAGGTACTGTAATAAGTAATAAGTAATAGAGTGGCACATAATAATGTGACAAACGACTTCTATGCCCTCTTTTGTTGTCTAGTGGAATGTTGTTTACTAAGATTATATATATTTATAGACTAAGAATATTATTAGAAATAGACTAACATATTGTTTAAAACAAGGTTTTAGCTGAGTGTGGTGGCCCACATCTTTAATCCCAGTGCTCAGGAGGCAGAGGTAGGATGATTGCTGTGAGCTTGAGACCACCCTGAGACTACATAATGAATTCCAGGTCAGCCTGGGCTAGACTGAGACTTTCCATCAAAAAAGCAAAACAAGGGCTGGAGAGATGGCTTAGCGGTTAAGCACTTGCCTGTGAAGTCCAAGGACTCCAGTTTGAGGCTCGATTCCCCAGAACCCACGTTAGCCAGATGCACAAGGGGGCACATGTGTCTGGAGTTCGTTTGCAGTGGCTGGAGGACCTGGCACGCCCATTCTCTCTCTCTGCCTCTTTCTCTCTCTGTCTGCCACTCTCAAGTAAATAAATAAAAGTAACAAAAAAATTTTAAGAAAAGCAAAGCAACAAAAAAGGTTTAAAAACATTTACTTTTAAGCATTTCCTATATATATGGTTAGGAATTTCTAGGTTGTCAGAGGGTTTTTATTTTTACCCTCTTAACAATTCTTTTCCATGCGCAGGATCCAAGCTAGGCCCTCACGTGCTAGGCAAGTGATCTATCACTTAGCACGTTTTTAACTGTGCAGTACAGTATAGTGACATGTTTGCACAGCATCAAACAACAGCTCCCTGGAACAGTCTTGCATGGCAACCTCCATATCCACCTACCAGCCCTTTGCCCTCTCCTCCCTCCCCACCCAACCCCTGGCCTCCATCACTCCGTTTTTCTGTCCCCATGGGCTGGGCTACTCTGATGCTGTTTGACCTTCTGTGACTGATTTCGCCGATTATCACTGTGCACCACTGTCACGACCTCAGTATAGCTCGTGATGGAACTTCCTGCTTTCTGCACGTTGTTCTTCACGTGCTGACTGCAGCTTCCTCGCCCAGTCAGGCAGTGGCATGTAGGCTGTTTCCATTTCATGGTTAATACGAATGTGAGGGTGCAAATTCAAGAGCCTCATTCAAATGCTTTTAGGTAAATATTCCGAGGAGTATTAATGGATCATATATGGTTTTATTTATTTGATTTACTTTCTGAGGAACTTCCATATCAGCTTTCGTAGTGGCTGAGCATTTCGTATTCTCAGTAGCTGTACAAGGGCTCGAATGTATCCTGTGTCTGATTCGGCGAATTCAACAGGGAACTGATGGAGCTGTGAGCTGTGTCCTGGGCTCGCTGAGACTGTAATTCTTTTCTTGTGTTTAAATATGAGGGTCTTCAGCTGCTACGTCCAGCCACTCTGTTCTGGAAGGCTCCTGATCTCAACTGATACGTTCTTCAAGAGCTCATCACAAGAGCAAAAATTGAGAGAAAATAGCCATCTTTCTAGTCAGCAAGTGCAGAATGATCACTGATTGTTCCCCCTCAGCTTAAATACAGTTTTTCACAAATCACTGTACTGTCTATAGCTGTATATGCTGGACCTTTGCCTGTGACCTGGCTCATATGGACCCAAAACCTCACTCAGCTGCACTTTACAGAGAAGGAAATGGAGGTGGCTCATAGCACCAAAGTTATAGCATTGGAGTACAAACCCAAATTTACCTGATATTAAGTCGATGCTGTTGGCTTAAGTCTGAGGAGATGTGCAGAATGTGATCCCAAGAGCAGGAACCTCTCTTCCCTTTCTGCCACCCTCCAGGCAAAAGAGGACCCTTTGGGCAGTTTCACCATGCCGCCCTGCCTCCTCCCCCCTCCCCTGAATTGGTTATAGGTGATCTTCAGAGTCAAAGCCATCTGCTTAGGCCCCTCTTCTGTCTGGGTCCCTGCAGGAAGAAGCTGCCTTCTCAGGATGATGAGGCTGAAGAGCTCAAGGCACTGTCACCAACTGAGCCCCTGGGGGTCGCCTGGTCGGACCCCACCACCCCACAGGAGGCTGAGTGAGTGGGGTCACTTCTGGAGTCTCAGGAAGCTGAAGCTGGGAGGATGGGCAGGCAAGGGGATGAGCAGGGAACCTAAATGGTTATAGATCTGCACCCAAGGCCCACTCTGCCAGAGGCTGTAAGACAAGGCTGGCTGTTCTGCCTAGGCCACTCCTGGTTGGCCCAGGAGTTCTACAGACTTAGCAGAATGGGCTTGGACTCTGGGCTAGCTGTGCGCACTGCAGCAGGGTTCAGAGAGGGAGGGGTCTGTAGGCAGCGTCTCTGCAAAGCATCCTCACACTAAGCCCTGAACAAGTCCGTGGGGAGAAGGTGGGCACAGGATCCGTAGTGGGTCCCAGTTCAGTGTTCCTGACCTCTGCTCAGCTCTACTTGGCCACATCTCCAGACTGGACCTGGGAATCTGCATTTCCACAGCTCCCTGGTGATTCTGGTGTAGCTGGTATGTGCAAAACAGTGGCTATAGGCCACAGTGATGGCATTGGAGCATGGGTTTCTGGCATCTAACTGTCCCCAAGGCTGGGCCAGTGTTAGGTGTTTTTCTAAAAGGTTTCAGTAGCCCTGGTTGATGGTGAACGCCCAGCTACGAGCTCTGGTTTAGACATCATCATGATCCCCAACCATGACCCTTGCATTAGCTACAGGAAACTCTAGGTCGGCCTACCTTTTTCCTTCAAGTCCTTTTTCTGTCCATAATTTTATACAGTTTGTACTTACCAGAGTTATAGAAAGTTGAGAAAAGAACTCGGGGAATCCCCCGTTGTTCTTTTTGGTGCAGTGGAATTACATTTTATGCACCAGAATAAGGACGTTAGGATTTAACAACAGAAAAAATGGTGGCCCGCACACTTCTAATTCCAGCACTGGGAGTGTGAGACCGGCCTGTGCTACAGAATGAGGTTCAGATCAGCTTGTCCTAAAGTGAGACCCGGCCTCAAAATATAAAAACAAAACAAGCTAACTAAAAAAAGAGTTAAAAGAAAATATAGCAGGGATCACACATAATAAAAATTACTCTTGGGCTAGAGAAATGGCTTATCACTTAAGGTGCTTACTTGAGAAGGATAAGGAACCAGCTTCAACTCTCCAGAACCCACGTAAGCCAGATGCACAAGGTGACGCATGCACACAAGGTGGCACATACATCTGGAGTTCAATTGCAGTGGTTAGAGGCCCTGGCGTGCCATTTCTCTCTCTCTGTCTTATAAAAAAAAATTACTCTTGACATAACATAAGGTGGTCAACATGGAGACCCATGTATTAGCTAGGCAGGTTAAGTCACTATAACCAATAGGCCTTCGAGGTTCAATGGCTGAAGGGACAAGACAGCTCACGTCATAGTCATGGCACTAACTAGTTGTGTGTTTCAGGTCAATGAAAGGCTCTGTTCCATGAAATCATTTAGAAACACAGGTGACACAGTGACTTGTCCACAAGCGTGTAGCTTCCAAGATCCCCTGGTCATCACTAGAAAGAGCTGCCTCCAGACGTGGTGGTGCTGGCCTGTAATTTTGGTGACTCTAGAGGTTGAGGCAGGAGAATCGTGAATTTAAAGCCAGCATGGGCTACATCATAAGACCTTGGATCTTATCTCAGAAAAAAAAGGAATGAAAGCTTGTTCTCCAATGGTCTGTGTGAATCAGGCGATGTGGACCACTTCCTGAGATCTGGGCCAGAGCTCCTGGGTGTCACTCCAGAAAGACTTTCCTTCTAGGCCAGTCAAGTGGCCTAACACTGAGGGAAAATGGCCTGGCTTTACTTCCCTCAGGCTCTGCTAGGAGGGGAGTCGCAGACCCTGGGGTACCAGGGCCCCTTCCTGCTCAGCCCCCAGCCTCAGCCTCAGGCTGTGTTCTCGCAGTGGCCAGGATCGTGCAGCCTCCGTGGCCAGCCAGAACAGCGCCATCATCAACGACCGACTTCAAGAGCTGGTGAAGCTGTTTAAGGAGCGGACGGAGAAGGTGAAGGAGAAGCTCATTGACCCCGATGTCACCTCTGACGAGGACAGCCCCAAGCCCTGTGAGTAGAGCTGGAGCTGGGTGCCTGGCCAGGGAGGGTGGGTGTCCACGGGCCCCTATCGCATACTAGGGAGGGAGAACTGACTCAAGCAAAAGGCCAAGGTGCATAAGAGAAGTCCAGGCCTCCATACTCTAGACTTGGGGACTCCTGTGCACAGGTTGAGGTATATATTTGGGAGGTAACAAGGTCAGACTTATGACTGACAATCCAGGTAAGCTTGGTCCCCTCTCCCACAGGCCCATGACTCAGAGACTCTCCAAGGGGTGGTGGGTGAGCCACCCAAAGATGTGTGTCTTAGTCCCAGGGATGTTCACAGCCTCTCTGAAGGTTTGGTTTTGAGACAAGATCTCACTCTGAAGCTCAGGCTAGTCTGGAACTCACTATATGCCCCAGGCTGGTCTGGAATTCATGGCAATCCTCCTGCCTCAGCCTCCCAAGTGCTGAGATTATGAATATTAGGCAGCATGCCTGGCCAACATTTCCGTTTTTTTAAAAAGCCTGGAAGAAAGAGGAAGCACATTCTCCAAGCTGTATGAGGTGGTGCATGCCTGTAAACTCTGAGACAGGAGGATCTTGAGTTTGAACCCGTCTAGACTACATAGTGAGACCCTGTCTTATTAAATAAGAGAAATGAAAGAAAAAAAAGAAGGAAAGGAAGGCGAGGGAAGATGTTATTAAGCCAGGTATGGTAGTTTATAATCCCAGCACTTGGGAGGCAGAGGCAGGAGGATTGTTGCAAATTCAAGGGCCGCCTGGTCTGCATAGTAAGTTCCAGGTCATCCAAGGTTACACATCGAGACTCTGTCTCAAGAAACGAAACACAAAACAGAAAGAAGTGAGGAAAGAAAAGTAAAGAGAGTGAGCGTGTTACCAGAGATATTTTTCCATGTCTTTCTGGAGAAGGGTTGTATCGTGGAACTCATATGCCCACAATAGATTCAGCAGAGCCTGCTTCCCAGTCCAAATACCAGGAATGATGCTATGCTGGCCCCATAAGATCCAAGGCGGTGGTCATCAGGCACAGACCCCCAGGCCCACAGGGAGCCTGGGATCCCAGCCAGTGGTCTCCATAGAGATGGCAGAGCTAGGAGTCCTGCTCTGAGAAACCTTAAGCAACACGTTCCTGAGTTGTTGAGGCCTTAGAGTACACCATAGAGGTAGCAAGGAGTCCAAACACGTGCACACGTGCCCACACGCAGACACGGACGCACGGCACTGAGCTGAAATGTCCAGGTGGCCCAGGAGCGCCTCACGTGGGCAGCTCCCGGGAAGCAGCTCTCCTGGCCAGGGCTGGTTAAGAGCTGTCTGGGCTGCTGTGGAAGAGGCTGTGGGGTCCACTCCAGGGGAGCGTGTTGGCTTTGGTGTCCAGAGATCGTGGCAGGTTGTGGCGGGTGGGGGGGGCTCAGTTTTAGTTCTGCACTTGGGACCCTCTTCCTTGCACCTTGTACCTGGCCTTAGGGTTGGGTCAAATAGCGGCTAATACCATCCCACAGCCCCAGCCAAGAAAGCTCCAGAGCCACCGGCAGCCCAGAAGCCCGCGGAGGTGCAGCAGCCCGAGGAGGAAGAACACTACTGTGACATGCTCTGCTGCAAGTTCAAGCGCAAGCCCTGGAAGAAATACCAGTTCCCCGAAAGCATTGACCCGCTGACCAGTGAGTCTCCTCAGAGAAACGGGGTCCTCCCGTGTACCATGAAAGTGGGAAGGGTGCGGATAACATGGGTGTCTACCTTTTTTTTTTTTTTTTGGCTTTTCGAGGTAGAGTCTCACTCTAGCTCAGGCTGACCTGGAATTCACTATGTAGTCTCAAGGTGACCTTGAACACATGGCAACCCTCCTACCTCTGCCTCCCAAGTGCTGGGATAAAAGGCATGCGCCACCACACCCGGCCACGGGTGTCTGCTTTTTAAATGAGTCGCGCTTCCTCATCTGAGTTTTCGGCAAACCCCTGGGATGGGAACATAAGTCGCACCCATCTTACGAGTGGAGAAACTGAGACACAGAGCAATGAATGAGCCAGCTTGAAAAGGCGGCTAAACTTCTGACCTTGGCCAAGTTTTCTTTCCCCTCTGGGCATGCTGGCTCCTTCCTGGAGTCCCTGCCCTGCGCAGGGACAGGGTGGAGTTCCTCACAGTGTCTAAAGCGAATTCCTCTTGCCTCCCTTTAACCCCGTTCCATAGTCCTCAGGAGCAACTCTTCACAGTTCACAAAGAATAGCCCTGAGCCCTTAGCTGCAGTTTCCTGTGACTTTCAGAAAAGCATGGTGGTGCCAGAGAGGGACTTCAAGGTTAGACAGAAAGTCACTCAGTGGGCAGACCTGCAACCCTGGTGTCCACTGGGTTTTTAAACAATCAGGTGACCTACAGTCTACCCACACACCCACCTGCTCACCTGTCTGTCCACCCAGCTGCCCCGTGCTACTCTGCATATCTTTCTTCTGAGTGTATGTATTGGCATGTATATGTGCCCGTGGGATGTGTGTGTGCTTTTGGGTGCATGTGCAGGTTCATATGTTTGGGGGGGCGGTGCATGTGTGTGTGCATGTTGAGGCCACAGGCTGACATCAGCTGGTCTTCTATCGCTCTTCACCTTATTTTCTTTTAAACTTTTATTTTTATTTATTTATTTTTATTTTTATTTATTTATTTGAGAGAGAGAGAGAGAGAGAGAAAATGTTTGTGCCAGGGCCTCTAGCCACTGCAAATGAACTCCAGACACATGCACCCCCTTGTGCATCTGGCTTATGTGGGCCCTGGGGAATCAAACCAAGGTCCTTTGGCTTTTCAGGTAAGCGCCTTAACAGCGAAGCCATCTCTCCAGCCTCCACCTTCTTTTCTTGAGAAAGGGTCTCTCACTGAACCTGGAGCTCACTGATTTGGTTAGATTAGTTAGCCAGCAAGTCCTGGGGATTCTCCTATTCTGCCGCTCCTACCCCACCTCCTAGCCCTGGGACTACAGGTGTGTGCCACCATACCTAGCTTTTCTCTACATGGGTCCTGGGGATCCGAACTCAGATCCTCATGTTTGCATGGGAAGCACTTTACTAACTGAACCATCCCCTAACCGCTGTACTTTGCTTTCTTAAGGCAGGAAATAATATTGTTGGGAAAAAGAAGGAAAGCAAAAAGGCTTTCTAGCTAGCTGTCTACCACCTCCTAATGCCACCATGTCCCCTCCTCACAGTACTCTCACTGGGTAGGACCTAGTGGTGACCTCCATGTCCATCTCTCCATTCATCCAACTGTCTGCCCATCTTCCATGTGATGAAAGCCACACCAATGCCAGTGTGCAGGACCCTTCTCTGATGACCTAGCTCTGGTCCTTCCCTGTACAGACCTCATGTACATCCTGTGGCTGTTCTTCGTGGTGCTGGCCTGGAACTGGAACTGCTGGCTGATTCCTGTGCGCTGGGCCTTCCCGTACCAGACACCGGGCAACATCCACCTGTGGCTGCTGATGGACTACCTGTGTGACCTCATCTACTTTCTGGACATCACTGTGTTCCAGACCCGCCTGCAGTTTGTCAAAGGCGGGGACATCATTGTGAGTCCTGTGCATGCAGAGGGGGTGACACAGGCCACAGCCAGGCCTTCAGGACACTGAGCCCTGGTGCTGTGACAGATGACAAAATGTCTAAACAAGGAATTTTCAGGAGCAGCAGCCCACATATCTTGCATAGCTTTGCTGTGTCTAAATTACAAATCAGTCATTGTTCGTAGGTATGCTGGTGCTGACCATCTGATGGATTTAAAGATGGGGAAGTGGTTAACAGGCACACCTGCCTCAAATTCCAGCGCAATCTCTTCTCTGAGTGCCTGTCTTCCCATCTCTACACTGGGGATGAAAACGGCTCCCTCCATGGGGTAGCTTTGCTAGGGGGTCCCACTGAGATGATGCATGCAGAGTGTGCAGCGCAGGAACTGCTGGCAGCCAACCTATACTGGGATTCCTTTTTTTTTTTTTTAAATTTATTTATTTATTTATTTGAGAGTGACAGACACAGAGAGAAAGACAGATAGAGGGAGAGAGAGAATGGGTGCGCCAGGGCTTCCAGCCTCTGCAAAGGAACTCCAGATGCGTGCGCCCCCTTGTGCATCTGGCTAACGTGGGACCTGGGGAACCGAGCCTCGAACCGGGGTCCTTAGGCTTCACAGGCAAGTGCTTAACCGCTAAGCCATCTCCCCAGCCCATATACTGGGATTCCTGTAGAGGGCATGCTGGCACGCTGCTGCCAGAGGACGTAAGGCCCTGTGCTCTGAGCCAGCTCCTGACCAGGGAGGAAATCAAGGCTCTGACTATGACATCAAAAGCAGGTGACCTCACTGAGGGGCCTCATGCCTATAATCTAAACACTCAGGTGGTAGAAACAGGAGGATCTTGAGTTCAAGGTCAGCCTGGGCTACATACTGAAACCTTGTCTTAAAAAGATAGTCAGTCCAAGCTGGGCATGATGGTACATGCCCTTAACCTTAGCACTTGGGAGGCAGAGGTAGGAAGATTGCCTTGAGTTTGAGACTACATAGTGAATTACAGGCCATCTTAGACTAGCGTGAGACCCTACCTTAAAAAAAAAAATAAAAAATAAAAAAGACAGTTCAAGCAGGGCGTAGTGGTGCACACCTTTAATCCCAGCATTTGGGAGGCAGAAGTAGGAGGATCACTGTGAGTTCAAACCCAGCCTGAGAGTACATAATGAATTCCAAGTCAGCCTGGGTTAGAGTAAGACCCTACCTCAACCCACCCCTCAAAAATAAATAAAAGTAAAAAATGAAAAAGTCTAGAGACTAGAGAAATGGATCAGTAGTTAAAGATTCTTGCTTGCAAAGCCTGCCATCCCAGGTTCAATTCCCCAGTGTCCATGGAAAGCCAGATGTAAAGTAGCACATGCATGTGGCATTCAGCTCTACTGACAAGACACTGGAGTGTGCACACTCACACACACATAGACACATACACAGTGAGTAGAATAGAATAATAGAATAGAATAGAATAGAGAATAAGATAGACAAAGGCAAGGCGGCAGCTGTCCCTATCACTGTATGCAAATCGCTTACTAAAATCCCACCCTCCGGGCTGGGTGTACAGCTCAGTGGTGGGGAGCACTGTGTGTTCTATGCCCAGCACCTCCAAGGAGACATCCCACACTGCAGCCCAGAGGAGGTTTACCTCCAAAACGACTTGCTATTGATTTGCTTTAGATAAGATATTCTTTTGAAAGATGGTGAAAGTCAGGTAGTTATCAGAAGAGGGGAGCTGATAATGGATCAAAAAATTATGAAACATTTATTTTCATAATACTAAGATAAGTAGGGCTATCATTAATTAATGTATGGGAAGTAGAATTAATTCAGATGATTTCAGCTTTTTTGTTTTGTTTTGTTTTTTCAAGGTAGGGTTTTGCTCTAAGCCCAGGCTGACCTGGAATTCACTATGGAGTCTCAGGGTGGCCTTGAAGGTGATTCTCCTACCTCTGCCTCCCAAGTGCTGGGATTAAAGGCGTGTGCCACCACGCCCAGCTCAGATTTCAGCTTTTGACAGTACCATGTTAAGGAGTTAGTATAATAGCAGGTTAGATAATTGTTAGCATTGTAGAAGGTTAAGATTTTGGATAGAGTACAAAATATGTTTGATGCCATAACAAGTAATGCTGGGTTGCTCTGCAGGCTGAGTACTAGAATAATAACAGGTGTCGTGAATGATAACATACAACGTGGACTTACGATAAACTTAGAAAGTGTTACTTGAGTTGGGAAGTCCTATCACAGCAGTAGCTCAGCAAATAAAGCAGTGTGTGGTCCAAGGAGGAGCTGCCAGCCCTGGAGTTCCACCCAAACATCAGAATCCCTCCGGTGAACCCAGCAAGACCTGTGGTAGAGCCCAGCCCCTGGCCTTTAACTGTAAGACTTCCCCTGAAGTGCGGCTGCACGCGGGCAGGCTGCTGCTCTGATGGGTAGGGGGTCCTAAGCCTAGGTCAGGGCTTACAGGGATCCCAGGCCTAGGTCAGGGCTTATGTTCTAATCATTTCCCACCACTGTCCCTTTCCTTCCAGATGGATAGAAAGGAGATGCGGAATAACTACCTGAAGTCTCGCCGGTTTAAGGTGTGTGCTGAGGGACAAGTGGCCTTGTCTTGGAGTCTCAGGGAGTGCTTTGGGGGCCATGCTTTGTGGTTCCTGTCACTCAAAGGGAGGTTGGGCCCATCTTTCATGGGAGTGCCCTCCAGACCACAAGCTCCACGGGCATTCCATGTCAGTGCCACTTCAGCTCCCGCTAGGTGGCATGGTGGCATTTACTGTGGTAATAGTGCTGTCCTGGGGCAATGGACTCTGAAACCACATAGGTGGGTGTTGGTGGGAAGCCATGTGCCTCTGGGGCACTGACCCCTCTCTCTAGAGACGCCCCCACCCAGACCTGGGGCTCTGCATTTTATACACTGTGGCATTCTGCTGGGGTTTCAGATGGACTTAGTCTGCCTCCTGCCTTTGGATTTCCTCTACTTGAAACTCGGTGTGAACCCCCTCCTTCGTCTGCCCCGCTGTTTGAAGGTAAGACTGGCAGGTCCCCAAGGTCTTCAGCTCCTCTGTGCTCATTGAGGGCACTGACACCTGGGGAAGGGGAGGCATCCCCAGAGGCCACGCATCTTTAAGAGAACTTCACTATAGTGGCCTCTGATCTTGACACGGCTTGTTAGGTACTGATTCCGGGTGCTTAACTAGTACTGGTTCCTCAGTGGTGTGAACGTTGTTCTTGTTTTTTAAATGAGCAAAGGGGCACAGACGGGCTAAGAGACTTTCCCAAGTCACACAGCTAGGCAGGAGTGGAGTTTGGGTTTGCATGCAGACAGTTTGTCTCCTGTTTTTATCATGGCACTCACGGTGTTTTCAGGGAGGGAGGGGTTTCTGCTTTATGATGGTTCCCATCTAGAAGATGGGGAAATTGGCACTTGGACTGGCTGTATGACTTTCCCAAGGTCACAGGCATGAGGGTGTGTCAAGGACAGATTTGAATGCACAACTTATCACCTATCATGGCCCAGTGTCATTTCAGCTGCTTGTTCTGCCACTCACTGGGCAGAAGCAGGGTCCCGCACAGGGTCTGCCTTGCGCAGTGTGGACTGGAAACCTGGCGGTTGAATGTGACCAGGGCAGACGATTTACCTCAAGCCTCACCAGTTTGAGGTGTGTGCTGGTGGGGGACAAGCGGTTTCACTGCAGGGTCTCCAAGCCCTTGGGATCCCTTGGGATCCCCTAAGTGCACTTTTCTAGCCAACTGATAAAACTCCCTTGGCCCTTTCGGGATGTCTGGTGCTTTGCTTTTAAACGTTGTGAGTGGGAGCCGGGCGTGATGGCGCACGCCTTTAATCCCAGCACTCGGGAGGCAGAGGTAGGAGGATCGCCATGAGTTCGAGGCCACCCTGAGACTCCATAGTGAATCCCAGGTCAGCCTGGGCTAGAGTGAGACCCTACCTCAAAATAAATAAATAAAAATAAAATGAAAGCAGTGAGTGGGTAAATTTATGCAAGAGCAAGCACGATACTGTTAGCAACCTGGGGCAGAGCAGGAGTGCGAGCCCCTGAGAAAGAAACCAGCCTGGCTGAGGTTGAGCGCGGACGCTGCCCCTGAGCTTCCTGGGCAGGGAGTACTAAGCAGCACTGCTCCTCCTCGACTCGCGCCCCTCCTGCAGGTGCGGGGCTTCCTGGAGAGACAGGCGGGGCGCTGCCGTGAGGGAGGCCCTGCAGCCTGTGAGGTTCAGCAGACAGGAAAACGAGCCCCACGCCTAGCGGGGGCCCGCAGCCCTGCAGCTGCCCATGGCCTGTGGGCCTCGTGTTGTGCACAGTTCAGAGGTGCGAGGAGGGACCCAAGGAGACCGTGCTGAATCCAATTCAAACTCCACATGGAAATCAGAGTAAATGGCTGGGAGCTAGCTACCATGTCCTTTAATAGCCCTTCACAAAGGTTATTTTCTTTCCTTCTTCTTTCTTTTTTTTTTTTTTTTTAATGAGAAAAAGAGAATTGGTGGGCGAGGGCCTCTAGCCACTGCAATCTAACTCCGGACAAGTGCGCGTGCATCACCTTGTGCATCTGGCTTATGTGGGTTCTGGGGAGTTGAACCTGGGTCCTTAGCCTTTGCGGGCAAGCACCTTAACCACCAAGCCACCTCTCTAGCCCCACAAATGTTATTTTCAAGTACGGGAAACTACATGCGGACAGAGATGTAGAAGAGTGCAGCCGAAAGGGGAGAGCTGGCAGCCTGGTCTCCGCTGGGTTCAAAGGTTGATTCTGCCACTTCCCAGCGTGGGCTTTGGGCATGTTACTAAACTTCCCATAGTGCCCATTTCCTCTCTCAAAGGAGAATGATGGGGCTGGGCATGGGATTCAGGGGCAAGCGCCAGTGTGCCTAGGTCTGTGCCTCAGTACCTCCCCTCCCTGCAAAGGTGCCAATTTCCTGGGCTAAGGGCCTCTGGTTGTGAATGCTCACAGCTCACGTCCCTCTCGCTCCGGGAGGGAGGGCCCGGGGCCTAGCAGCCCTCAGGTAGGGCGGCAGGTGAGGCCTGTGTAGAGCTGTTTCCCATGTCTTCCTCTCCCTCCCAGTACATGGCCTTCTTCGAGTTTAACAGCCGCCTGGAAGCCATCCTCAGCAAAGCCTACATTTACAGGTGAGAGCCCGCCTCCGCGTGTGCACACGCATGCGCTCACACGTGTCAGTGTTCACATACGCACATACACAAAACCCGTCCCCTGGCCATCCCTTTCCAGCTCCCCCGCTCTCTGGGCCCCGTTTCCACCGGAAGCCAAGCCTCTTCCTGGCCCAACCTTTTCTCTGAAGAGATGTTTGTTTTTCCGAGAACCAGGAATGTCCTATTTCCTCCCATTGTGACGAGGGCACGTGCAGGTCCCATGTGTGGCAAGCCAGCGTTTTGGTGTCAGTGCAGGGCACTGATCACCCCCCCCCCCAACAACCAACTGTAATAGAAGAGGACCCAATGGGTATCTCACAGACACCCAAGGCAGGGGCATAACCAACCAGGCCACACTCCAGGAATCCCCAAGATGCCATGCGCCTATCTCAAGGGGCATACCATCCTCATTGTCACTTCTCCTCAGGTACCTGCCCCCCTCGACTCCTTCCCATGGCCACATTTTCCCTCTGGTCCTTGGGATAACTTCACAACCTCAAAACAGCATCTGTTGGGATCAGCCTAGCCACTGCTGGTCCCCAGTGGTCAGGTGTCTACTTCTGTGGGGGTCTCCAGCCGGGGAACTTCTGAATGAGCTTCAGGGGAGCAGGGGCCTGGCTTGTTCCCTGCAGTCCTGCCCCTGGGGCAGGTATCATTCCCATCAAGGCTGTGTCACACTCCCCGCCTCCTTCTGCAGAGTCATCAGGACCACAGCCTACTTGCTGTATAGCTTACACTTGAACTCGTGTCTGTACTACTGGGCGTCAGCTTACCAGGGCATCGGCTCCACACACTGGGTTTACGACGGCGTGGGGAACAGGTGAGCTGGCTTTCTCCTGGGGCACTGCCTGCGTGACATTCTTGCTCTCTACAAGTCATAGCACAAAGAGTCCATGGTTACCATGTTGCTGAGGCAATCTTATTCTTAAGAAGTCATTGGTATCATGGGGCTGGAGAGATGGCTCAGTGGTTAAGGCACTTGCCAGTAAAGCATAACGACCTGGGTTCGAGTCCCCAGTGTTCATGTAAAGCAGATACACAGTGACACATGAACCTGGGGTTCCTTTGCAGTGGCTAGAGGTCCTGGCACACCCATATTTATTCTCAATCTGTCTATCATCTCTCTCTCTCTCTCTCTCTGCTTACCAATAAATAGATAAATAAATAATTTTTTTTTTTTTTAGTTTTTTGAGGTAGGGTCTCACTCTAGCCCAGGCTGACCTGGAATTCACTCTGTAGTCTCAGGGTGGCCTCGAAATCATGGCAATCCTCCTACCTCTGCCTCCCGAGTGCTGGGTTAAAGGCGTGCGTCACCACGCCTGGCTAAATAATTTTTTTTAAAAAGGAGTCATTGGCATCTAAAGTTCAAGGACCGAGTTTTCCTTTCCCATAATTTCCTAAGATAAGGTTTCCTAAGTACCTGCTGTGCCAGAGATGATGAAATTTGCTAGAAAGATCTTTTCACACCCCATGTTCAGGAAGGTAGGCAGACACACTGCACCATTTATCCTGAGGGGCAGGGGAGGAGGCTCATGGGTAAAGACGCTCCCTGCAGCGTCAGGACCAGTAAGAAGATGGCTGGTAGCAATGGCATGGTTTTAAAAGTCTACACAATGTTACGTTATTTTACTTCTTTCTGGATGACCTACTTTTTTTTTTTCAGATTTTAGCATTCCTAAGATTGAGATGTATCGTGTAATCCATATGTAAATCTAATGTAATATTTATTTTTGTATGAAAAACTGAATTGGGGCTGGGAATGTAGCGAGGTGTTAGAGCACTTGCCTTTCGTGAACAAGGGTTCAACTCTCAGCACCTCAAAAAAAATCTGAATTGCTCACTGTGACATGTACTATGCACATGTCACTATGACATGCAATAAATGTATCTTAGAACCAAATAAATACACAGGACAGTCCATGCCTTAACTTTCTTTTTTACTATTTATTTATTTGAGAGGGAGGGAGGGAGGAAGGCAGAGAGCGAATGGTGGCACCAAGGCCTCCAGCCACTACAAACAAACTCCAGATGCATGCACCACCTTGTGCATCTGGCTCTATATGGGTACTGGGGAATCAGACCTGGGTCCCTTGGCTTTGCTGGCAAGTACCTTAACTGCTAAGCCACCTCTTCTGCCCTTGAACTTTCTTTTATAATCAGCAAAAATGCCGTCATGCATACACATATGTACACATATATATGACAAAGAACAGCATGAAAGAAACATTGGTTGGGTTCCCATTGCCTAAAGCAATTCCATCCAATAACAATAAGGCTTGAATCCAAGCAAGTTTAAATGTTCTAATAACCGTATATTTTTCTTAAGGAATCCTGTTCTTATTTATTTATTTATTTGAGAGATAGAAAGAGGGAGGGAAGGAGGGACTGAGAGCGAGCAAGCATGGGTGCACCAGGCCTTCAGCCACTGCAAACCAACTCCAGACGCACCATCCTGTGCATCTGGTTCACGTGGGTCCTGGGGAATTGAACCTGGGTCCTTTGGCTTTGCAGGCAAGCACCTTAATGGCTAAACCATCTCTCCAGCCCTAACAACCATATTTTTAAAAAATATGAGGCTTCCTCATCCTGTGCATATTTCACACACACCATTATATGGGAATCTCTGCTCTCTGGCCTAATTATTTCCATAAATATATATTTTTTTATTTCAGTACTGGGGATAGAACCCAGAGTCTCACAATGCTAGGCAAGGGCTCTACTACTGAACTATATCACAGTCCTTAAAAAAAGAAAATAAATAGGTTTTAGGGCTGGAGAGATTGCTTAGTGGTTAAGGCACTTGCTTGCAAAGCCTAAAGACCTGGGTTTGATTCCCCAGTACCCACATAAAGCCAGATGCACAAAATGGGGGATGCATCTGGAGTTAATTTGAAGCAGCAAGAGGTCCTGGTGCAACCCCCTCCCCCACTCCCAGCATTCTCTCTCTCTCCTTGCAAAACTTTATAAAAGGTTTTAAAGACAGGGTCTTGCTAAGTTGCCTAGTTTGGCCTTGAAGCCCAAGTAGGGCTTGAACTTTCCATTCGTCTCAGCCTCCTAGGTGCTATGATGACAGGATTCTTGTGAGGAGTAAGAAACCTATGTGCATGAGAGAGATGTCCAGTCAGTGCCTGGACTCCAGGACAGTGTCCACTCCCACCTCCAGAAGCCAGCATGCCAGGAAAGGGGCTTGTACCTGGGCCCCAGAGACTCTCACACCCCCCTCCTGGAAACTGAAGCTAGATGTTGAGAACATGCCAGCTATTCTCAAGAGCTTCCTGGCTTTCCCTCAAGTCTTGAAAGGGTCTATGCCTCCACAATCTCAGGACTCCCTTCCTTGAGGCACATGTGAGGCTGGCATCTCTGGAAGGGATATGAGCAGGAAAGAGAGGGCAGGCACAGGGCTCTAGAACCTTCTCAAGGACCCATGGGAGCTCTAGCTCCGCCACAGAGAGGAGAGCACACTTGTCAAAGCAGTCTTCTTTCCAGGTGAAATTCTGCAGGGACTCCATTATGTGCACAAAATACAAACAGTGAAAGAAAATTTCTCAAGAAGTCCCATAGCATGGATAATAATAACTTTAAAATAGCTGCCATTTGTTGGGAACTTGCCCTGTGCTGGGGGGCTTCAGAACCCTCTGATCCCACCCAGGCCAGACCTTCAGCGTTCTGTGGGCTCTCCCACGCTGCCACTCCTGGAGACCCCAAGATGTGCCATGTTCCTTCAACTGGAAGCATTCGGGGAAGCCAGGGCCATGGGGACGTAGCTTGTATGTCTTCTCCCTGTTCACAATGTGGCTATAGAAATGCCCAGCTGCCCCCACAGGCCTATAGTCCATATAGAAGGGATGGGGACCATCCAGTTCCTCTAAAGGCTGCCTCGCACGCCCTCTGGTGGTCGGGACTGGACTGGGTCATGGAGGAGCTGGCAGGACTGCCCGGAAACAGGTGACAATCACCAAGACCTCGCAGCTATCCAACTCCTGCCAGGCCACTCCCAGACGCCTCTGCTCCCACTGCAGCCCTTGGTGCACATGATGTGCCTGTCCCACTAGACGAGCACGCACGGGTGGATCTGTTCCATTCCCCACAGCAGGCACTTGGCAGGCACAGGCCCTATGGGCTTGACTGCTGCTGTAGAGGGCCACATGCTCTCAGTCTCACAGTCGAGGTGAAGGATGACACTTTCTCAATGTCCACTAATGGAAGAGACCTAGGTTTGGAGAGAGTGAAAGAGGCTTCGGGCTCCAAGGCCAGCATTCTAGCTGTAATTGTACACAGGTAGCTGGCAAATGGAATCTAAGAAGATTAAGGAAACCCTATCAGGACTGCCCATAGGTAGACCCTGTTGTCTTCCCTTTGGCTTCTCCAAGGAAGTCTCAGCCCCAAGCTATGGACAGTTACACACAGAACCCTTGCTGCTTTGTGACAATGAGACAAGTGCAGGGCATTTCTTGTGACTTTTCTCACACAGTAGGACCCCGTGACCTGTACCACCTGTACCTCCTGACTTGGAAATCATGAACCCAGGTCCAAACTCGCTGATGGCTCGAGGCAGCTCAGAGAGACTGCACCCTGGGCTCTCTTCCCAGCTCTGGAACAATCCAGCTGGTGACCATCAGCCCTTCTTGTCCCTTTGTGGACCTCTGTGTGAGGAAAAGGTGGGTGGGTGGGGGATAATAAAAGGTACTATTGTCCCTTCATACCTATAAGGACTGGCTCCAGGACCCCTAAGGGTTCTAGAATCTGAAGAGGCTCAAGTCCCCTAAATGAAATGGTATAATGCTGCATGTAGCCTGTGCCATCCTCTCATATACATTGTAGCATCTGTAGATTACCCACAATGCCTTTTACAATACAAATCTATATATAAAGAAGCCTGTCATCATTGCAGACAAGCTATTTTTTATTTTATTTTATTTTATTTTTTGGTGGTTTTTTGAGGTAGGATCTCACTCTAGCCTAGGCTGACCTGGAATTCACTATGGAGTCTCAGGGTGGCCTCCAACTCAAGGTGATCCTCCTATCTGCCTCCTGAGTGCTGGGATTAAAGGCGTGCGCCACCACGCCTGGATTATTTTTTATTTTTTTGTTTATTTTTATTTACTTATTTGAGAGCGACAGACAGAGAGAGAAAGAGCCACAGAGAGAGAGACAGAGAGATAGAGAGACAGAGAGAGAGAATAGACATGCCAGGGCCTCCAGCCACTGCAAACAAACTCCAGATGTGTGCGCCCCCTTGTGCATCTGGCTAACATGGGTCCTAGGGAATTGAGTCTCAAACCTGGGTCCTTAGGCTTCACAGGCAAGCGCTTAACCACTAAGCCATCTCTCCAGCCCCAGACAAGCTATTTTAAACCATGTGTGTGTTAGTGGGGATTGGACCCCACTAGACACAGTATTTTTTTTTTCCCAAACTCTTCCATTTCAGTGGGTTGAATCCAAATGCAAACCCTTCATACGTAGAGGGTTGATGGTATCTTGTTGCTTTGGTGAGCTGACATCATAGGAGAGAACAAAGGAAAAAAATATAGAAATTGGAGTGCCATCGAAGGAGCCCGGTCATTAAGGCTGGGCCATCCTTAATGTCTCCTGGAACCTCAGTTTCCACATTTGTGCCTGGAGATGACAAGTTCCTGCAGGGCTGGGCAGAGCCACAGCCACACTGGCGAGCCTCCTCTGGCACAGCAGGGCCACCTGGGTGGGAGGCTGTCACGGGACCCTTCGGAGCATGGCTGGTGGGGTGGGTCCTGTGATGACCGAGGTCCCTTTTCTCACTTTGTACTAGTTACATTCGCTGCTACTACTGGGCTGTGAAGACCCTCATCACCATCGGGGGCCTGCCTGACCCCCAGACGCTCTTTGAAATTGTCTTCCAGCTGCTGAACTATTTCACCGGTGTCTTCGCTTTCTCTGTGATGATCGGACAGGTAGCTGGGGTGACCATCTGTCTTGGGGCCCCTCCCACTGCTGCTGGAAACCTCCTTTTCTGTGCCAAGGCTCAGTCTCAAAGGCCAGGAAAGACTCTACCCTGGCTGAGTCAGGATCGTGCCACGTGGGTAAAAGGAAGGTGTCTAGGTCCCATTACTTATTGAGGTCAATCTGTTTGAGTCCCTCTGGGGAGCACAGGAAAGACTTGGGCTGTGCCCTGTGAGAGCCCCAAGAGTTCCTGGTGTATGGGGGGGTGTAACTTTTATTGTAGGCAGTGCACTAGATGACAGGGGTCCTCAAAGGAAACTTGGAAGGGCTCTACACTGAGCTAGGAGTCTCAAGAGAGTCTTCTTTGGATAAAGTGGCCACGCCCCCAAATGAACCTGGCCTCCAAAGGTTCCCCCCCCCCCCCCCCCGCATGGTAGTCAGAGACCCAAGACCTGCAGAGGGTCAGCAGCTTCATGCCTCGCTCCCCACATCCACGCTGAAAGCAAGACTCTTTCCCACCAGCGAGTCTTGTGTGTGTGAACATCTGTCTTCCTTGCTCCCGACATCTCCACCCCCCGCGCCCCTGGTCTGTGTAAGCTGGCACATTCCAAACCTGTGTCCTCCCCAGTCCTGGCTCAGAGCTTCTTAACCTCCACTAACTGCCCTCTTGCTCCAGATGAGAGACGTGGTGGGGGCCGCCACAGCCGGGCAGACCTACTACCGCGGCTGCATGGACAGCACCGTGAAGTACATGAACTTCTACCGGATCCCCAGCTCTGTGCAGAACCGTGTCAAGACCTGGTATGAGTACACCTGGCACTCGCAAGGCATGCTGGGTAAGACCGGCCACGTCCCCAGCCCACCCTGGTCACCCTGTGCCTGGACTTCCAGGTTCATCCTTCGTCCTCTCTGACCCTGAGGTCCCAAGTGCCGGCACCTCTCTTGGGTGAGGGTCCAGCATTGCTGTGAGAGGAGCCTCATGAGGCCTGTGAAGGAGCCCTAAGCTGGGCTCTTCTGAGACCTTTAAGACTTGAGGGTCTCGTCCTCTGACCAGCGACATTCCCCTCGCTCCCCCCCCCCCACCCTTGAGACCCAGAACAATCCAAGATGAAAGAACTGTTTAAATTAGGGCAGCAGCTGGGTGGGTTGTCACAGAGGCATGTTTCATAGAGGAAGTGACATTATGCTGGGTTCGAGGAATGGGTGGGAGTTTAACAAGCGCAGGAGGGGAGGGCGTTCCTGGTAGAAAGACCAGTGTTGGGAAAGGCCCAGGGCACTTGGGCTCTGGAGCCACCATGGGTGGCAGGGGAGCCATCTGGGCTGAGCCAGTGCAGAGCCGCAGTGTGGAGGTGTGCCCGTGTGTGAGGGGCCAGGCCTGGCCTTCAGCCCCTGCGGGGTCTCCTTCACAGACGAGTCAGAGCTGATGGTGCAGCTTCCCGACAAGATGCGGCTGGACCTGGCCATCGATGTCAACTATGACATCGTCAGCAAAGTGGCACTCTTTCAGGTACCGCCCCCCCCCAATGTGAAGCCAAGCGCCAGTCTTCCTGTAAGCAGGCGCCTGCTTGATGCCCCTCTCTGTGTCCTCCGCCCCTCCCAGGGCTGTGACCGGCAGATGATCTTCGACATGCTGAAGAGGCTTCGCTCTGTTGTCTACCTGCCCAATGACTACGTGTGCAAGAAGGTGAGCTCCGGCGGGGAGGGGACAGCGGCACCAGGGCTAGAGGAGCCGTGAGAGGAAGGGGAGAGGAACAGCCGCAGTGTGGGACATAGATCACCTGATCCCTGGTCTCTAGGTCTCTTCCTCCTATGCCTGTTTCCCACGAGTCAGATTGGATTAGGGTCACTCCAGTAGTGCCTCATCTTAATTGAATTACACCTGCGGCCAGTTGAAGTCACATTCAGAGGTTCTGGAGATTAGCATTTCAGCAGATGAACTGGTGTTCCCCAGCAGTTTAACCCATAGCAACCAGGCTGTCTGGATTCAAATCCAAGCCCCGCCTCATCCTCCCTTCCTGGGCATGAAAGTGCCTTGGGCCTGCTTATCTTGTGATCAGTGTTATTCACACAATGGGCCACATGGTGGTGCAGGATTAGAGAAGTCTTGGGCAGAGGGACTCAGGCCTTCTCTGTTCCAGGGGGAAATCGGCCGTGAGATGTACATCATCCAGGCCGGGCAGGTGCAGGTGCTGGGTGGCCCGGATGGAAAGGCCGTGCTGGTGACGCTCAAGGCTGGATCTGTGTTTGGAGAGATAAGGTCAGGAGGGACTGGGGTCAAAGGCTGGGGGCAGGATCTGGGGAGTCCTTAGGGGGTATGGTGCTGATCCCTGCCAGTATGTGCAGGGTGGGTGCCGCCGGTGGGCTCCACGCGGGGGTGGGGGTGGAGAATGGAGAGTTGAAGGTGACCAAGACCAAAGTCACAGGGCATGGTGGCACACACCTGTAGTCCCAGCCACCAGGGATTCTGAGGTGGGAGGATCAGTTGAGCCCCGAAATAAGCCTGGACAAAACAGTGACACTTTATTTCAAAAAATGAACAAAGTTGCCGAGTGTGGTGGCGCACACCTTTAATCCCAGCACTCGGGAGGCAGAGGTAGGAGGATCCCTGTGAGTTCAAGATCACCCTGAGACTACATAGTGAGTTCCAGGTCAGCCTGGGCAAGAGAGAAACACTACCTTGAAAAATAATTGTCTAACTATATGTTGCTGGGTGTGGTAGAGCATACCTTTAATCCCAGCACTCGGGAGTCAGAGGTAGGAGGATCGCCAATACTTGGAGGACACCCTGAGACTACATAACAAGGGTGTCACCATCTCACCTCTCTTCCTTTGCCATTCCAGCTTGCTGGCTGTTGGGGGTGGGAACCGGCGCACAGCCAACGTGGTGGCCCATGGGTTCACCAACCTCTTCATTCTGGACAAGAAAGATTTGAATGAGATTTTGGTACATTATCCTGAATCTCAGAAGTTGCTCCGGAAGAAGGCCAGGTACATAGTATTTTCTTTTTTCAGTTAAAAAAAGTCTTAGGGGGAAAAAAAAGTCTTAGAATCAGCAGTTTTACATAGCTGCAGTACATTTGGAATGAATTTAATATTCATATTCAAATACGTATTCAGATTCTGTAATCCATAGTCAAATGCTGCTAATTGTCTTGCAGCTTTGCTGTCCTTCTTTCCCTTCCTGGAGCCAGTCTAAGGTCACGCACTGCGTTAGGCTCCCTGTCGCCTGTCCCCTCTGAGCCAGCAGATTCTATTTGTCAGCGTCTATCTCTAAGGCTTTCCAGATGCTTGCAGTGGACAGGCCAGCCAAGTCGTAGAATGCCCCTCAGTTTGGGTTTGTCTGGTGTTTTCTGATGATTACCTTCTGGCAGTACATTTGGGACAGGAGTAGAGCAAGTGGCAGGGCACATGGTCCTAGTTTCTGCCACTACGGTGAGTTCGCCTCAATCACATGGACAAGGTTTTGGCACTACATTATCCTCGGTGATAATAAAGGGAGTGTCTTTGGGACTGTGTAATAGATGTCTTTGCTCCCACTGAGCTTCCGTCTGCCCCTCAGCTCCTTGTGCCCTGAGTGATCGCTGTGCTGGCTGTAGACTGTCATCAGTCAACTTCATCCCTCCCCTGCGCCTGCAGCCTGCTCTCTACTGCGCGCTCTCCAGAGCCTGCCCTTCTCTCCCGTGTTTCTTCATTGACCTGTTTACATGAGCACGGATTGCATTTGTTCACTAACGTCCTATTGCAAGTGCTATTTTGAGGCTCTAGTTGCTTCTGTTGGCCAGTGGGCACCTCTTCAAGATACTCTTGTTGCCTTCGGTGATGTCCCCATCAGACATAGTTCAGCATGTCCTTGCTTTGGTGGGGAGCAGTCAGGTACAGCAACCTGGCTGACCTTGGGATTGTCCCACCATATCCCTGGAAATGGTAGTTTGTTCAAGGAGCCAGAATTCCTTTTTTTTTTTTTTAAACAAAAGAAAACTTTATTTATTTATTTATTTGAGAGAGAGAGAGAGAGAATAGGCATCCCAGGACTTTCAGCCACTGCAAATAAACTACAGACACATGTGCCACCTTGTGCATCTGGCTTACGTGGGTCTTGGGGAATTGAACCTGGGTCCTTTGGCTTTGCAGGGAAATGCCTTGACCTCTAAGCCATCTCTCCAGGCCCCAACATTCTTTTTTTATTTGAGAGTGACAGAGAGAGAGAGGCAGATAGATAGAGAGAGAATGGGCACACCAGGGCCTCCAGCCATTGCAAACAAACTCCAGATGCATGTGCCAGCTTGTGCATCTGGTTTATGTGAGTCCTGGGGAATCAAGCCTCAAACCTGGGTCCTTAGGCTTCGCAGACAAGCACTTAACTGCTAGGCCATCTCAGCCCCCCACGGTTCTTTTTAATGGGAACTATTTGTTTCTTTTTGGGAGGAAGGGTATAGGAACCCAAGGCCTTGCCTATGCTAGGGATGTACTGTACCACTGAGTTACAGCCCAAGCCCAGCATTTTTTTTTTAAAGAAAAAAAAAAAAAACAAGATCTAGATGAGCTGTGGTGTCTCATGTAGTCTCATCATCTGGGTGGCAGAAGCAGGAGAATTGCAGATTGGTCTACATAGCAAGTTCCAAGCTAGCTTACTGTGTAGCTATAGATAGATGTGTACCAAAATATGATCCCTAGGAGAACTCATTGCTACAGAGGTGAGACTAGTTCTCCTCAGTGATTACAGCTAAGAAACATGTCCACATACACACCTGTGTACATAAATATGAATATATCCACATGCATGTCTGTGTTGATATTTCTGTTGATAATGATGAATTATCTATGAAACAGTTTCAATCTAACACCAGGGTTCATTCTAATCTCCCTTTCCATACTTCTAAATCCCTTTCCCAACACTCAGAAGCTTGTCTGCCCTTATGCTTATTTGTTTGTTCAGTTCTATGGTAGAAACTCGGTGGGTTCATTTACTGGATTTACATTCTGCTTCAGGGGTCCACCCACCCTGGTCTTTGTTGATGCTGAGACAGGAGCTTGCTCTGCAGCTCGGGCTACCCCTGAGCTTTTGAACTTCCTGTCTCAGCTTCCTGAGCACTGTGATCCCAAATTCTCAGAAAAGTGTCACAGGACCCCTCACACTGAACTCCATCTTCACTGCCACCTGCCCCCAGAGGTGATCAACGTAAGGGAAGCATAAGAAAAAAGCAAGAGAGAAGAAGGGACCTGACCTCTACAGACAGACTGTTTATCGAGAGGAACAGTGAGGGGCTCAGCAGCCTTTCCGTGGGATGAAGGCTAAAGCACTGAGCCAGGCTGGGGTTTAAACTTATAAGGAGGATCCTAAGAAACAGACTGTACCAGGTGCAGTAGATCAGGAACTTGGAGCTATTTGTGCCCTTGTTCACAATAGTCTTCTTCAGCCAGTATTGTCTAAGGGAGGGTGCTCAGATGGTCTCTGGTCCTTCAAGGCCATCTGAGCTCAGGGAGTCAGGCTGAACCCCTCTGATGTTTCTTTTGGGGCCTTCTAGCCTTAGAGATAGTTATTAACTCTTTAGTTCTCTCTGATTTTCAGGGAAAGCTATTAACCCTTCAATTAGCCTCTTTAGTTTGTTTTTCTCTTCTCCTTCCTTTTCCTTTTTTAATTTCTGTGCTAGGGATTGAAGCCATGACCTTATGCATGTTGGACAAGTGTTCTACCTCTAAGTGAAACTCTCTTCTCCCCTTTATTTATTTATTTTTCCTTTTTATTTTGAGACAGCATCTAGCTAAGTTGATTAGGCTGTTCTTGAACTTGCTCCATAATGTTACTCTGAGTTGTCAAGAAGCTTCATTCAGAGCAAAGCTATAGTAAAGGTTTGAACATTGCTAAAGGGGCAAAGAGTATGCAAGGGCTCCAGGAAGTGTCTTTTCAGAGCATTTTTTTCTTTTATCTTTTTTTTCTTAATTCTATGTATTTATATGAGAGAGAGAAAAAGTCAGAGAGAGTGTGTGCGAGAGAGGATGGGCATACCAGGGCCTCCAGCTGCTGCAAAGAACTCCAGACACATGTGCCATCTTGTACATCTGCCTTATGTGGGTTCTGGGGAATCGAACCTGGGTCCTTTGGCTTTGTAGGCAAGTGCCTTAACCCCTAAGCTATCTCTCCAGCCCATTCAGAGCATTTTTAGGGGAGGATGGACCAGTTGTTAGGTGTGCAGTTTGGGTAGTACTCTGGTTGGAGTCACAGATTCAGGTTATGTAATGTTTTCTCTACTGCTAGTGTTTTTGCCCATGATGCAGTGGATTTCAGTCATAATGTAAACCCAGTTATGCACATGATAAAAAATTCACTTTGAGGACACAGTTTGTCTTACTGCAATTGTACCCCAAACCAGTCCAAGCTGGATGCGCCCTGATATACCAATCTAAGAACATGTTTGAATAGGAACTGATCATGAAGAGTGGTCACTAAGGGGAGGAGAAAACTAGTTGATCATGAGAAGCAGGGGTGGGGTGGAGCGGGAGATCCCAGATTCCAAACAGGTATCTAGGAGAAGGGCATGTTGACTGCTCAAGACAAACGGCTTCCTGGGTGGCTAACTATATTCCCTATGCTTGCCTACCTCAGTAATACAGGTGGGCCCTGATCTTGTGCTACACCCAAACTCACAGATTCCTGCTTTTTCCATTCTGTGTTTACTTTTGCAGAAATAGGTAGGCCCATCACTAAATTTTTTTTTTACTTTTTCTTTGCTATGTGTTTTTTTTTTAAACATACTGTAGATTCATTTTTATTTTTGCACTTTGCTTTATCCTATGATGAGAAATAACTGGAGTCTTCCTCCACCAGGCACAAACCCATGCCTGATCCTCCCCACAGCGGCTGAGTGCCCCATAAGGGGCCGGCACTGGGAACCCGGCCAGTAGTTTGTCGTCATGAATGGCGCTGCTGTATTTATGCATGAGCATCTGTATTTTGTATTGTGGGGGAATAGGTTATTGTATTGTAAATTTTTATTTCTTTATTTGAGAGAGTAGAAGAGAATGTACAATGCATGAGCCATTCTGTGCATCTGTTCTTTGTTTTGTGTTTCAAGGCAGGGTCTTACTGTAGCCCAGGCTGACCTGGAACTCACAGCAATCCTTCTACCCCGGCTCTTGAGTACTGGCATTAAAGGCATGTGTCACCATGCCCAGCTTGTATCTGGTTTTATGTGGTTCTGGGTAATTGAACCTGGGTTAGCAGACTTTGTAAGCAAGTGCTTTTAACTGCTGAGCAACTCCCCAGTCCTAGGTTATTTTATTTTTAGAAAAGCAGTTTTTGATTTCAAGTCCTGAGGCTTAAAACCTTAAGCTTAAGGGTTTAAACCTAGCAAATGGGAAAATACGACATGGCAGAAGCATGCAATAGACTTGGGAGGGTGGTGGGGCTCCGATCTCTTCCCTGTGAAGTACTGGTTATGTGACTTAACTTTTCTGGCCTCAGTTTTCACATCTGTTAAAAAAAATGTAAGTATCCTTACTTTGCCTTTTGTGAAGACTACTAAGTGAGACAATGTATAAGAATGTCTCTAGACGGGCATGATGGTGCACACCTTTAATCCTAATACTCGGGAGGCAGAGGTAGGAGGATCATTGAGAGTTCGAGGCCACCCTGAGGCTACATAGTGAATTCCAGGTCAGCCTGAGCTAGAGTGAGACCCTACCTGGAAAAACCAACAACAACAAAAAATGCCTCCAGCTGGAACCACCAAATCATAATAGCCCGTGTTCATTTTTTAATTTTTATTTATTTATTTGAGAGCTACAGAGAGAGAGGGAGGGAGAGAGAGAGAGCGAGCGCTAGCATGCCAGGGCCTCCAGCCACTGCAAACAAAATCCAGATGCATGTGCCACCTTGTGCATCTATCTTATGTGGGTCCTGGAGAATTGAACCTCAAACTGGGGTCCTTAGGCTTCATAGGCAAGCAAGCGCTTAACCACTAAGCCATCTCCTCAACCCCACGTGTTCCTTTTTTGTTTGTTTGTTTTTAAAGACGGTCTCCTATAGCCCAGGTTGTCCATGAACTTACTATGTAGCTGAAGCCATCCTTGAACTCCTGATCCTCTGGCTTCCACCTGAATGTATGTCACACCACCATGCTTGGCTGAGACCCTAGGTGGACTGTCCTGTGTATTGATGTTTATTTGAGCTCAGTGTGTAATGTAGGCCCAACTACAGAGGCTCTAAAAGTGACCACACTTTTAGAAATGGCCTGGAGGGGGAGCCTTTAGACAAAGGTACAAAAGGGGGAGATCAAGGAGCCAGAGAATCAGCTCCTGAGGCTCAGGGTGGCATGGCTTTGGAGAAGGAGGGGGAGGAGGAGAGTGAGCCCACTGCCCACTGACAGAGAAGCAGAGGGGATCCATGGGTTGCAATGGATCAGTCAGAAGGTTAGGAGGCTCAAGCCAGGTGGGAAGTGAGGGAGAGAGAGATACAGAAAGAGAAAGAGAAAGGGAAGGTGAACAGAATACTGAAACAGAGAGATAGAGAGAGAGACAAAGAAAAGTGTACCTGTGTCCACATCAGAAGAAAGAGAGCAAAACGAATTATGCCAGGGCTTTTTTGCCCATGCCCTGAGGGCATGATGGACTGGCTCATGGGAGGGGACTTGTGGGGGTGTGGGCCAGTGCCCTAGGAAGGAGACAGGTGGTTGAATTCCCCATGGAGTGAGGAGGCCCTTTGAAGGAAACCCTCAGTTTGGGCCAGTTGGGAGGGAGAGGGAGCTCTGAGACTACCATAGGGCTCACAGGCTCTGTGGTCTCTCACAGATGGGCGGAGTGCCCACAAATTAAGTTCTATTCCAGAGAGGTGGTTCCTGCTGATGTCCAACCAGGTGATACTCTGCCTTCTTATTTCAAAGCACCTGAGGTGACCAGCTCAAGAGAAGGGTTTATTAGGCTCATAGTTTCAAAGGTTCTTGTCCATGGTTGCTAGGCCTACTAGCTCTTGACCTGCAGTGAGTTGGAACATCCTGGGAGCCTGTGATGAGGCGAAGCTGCTCAGCCTCCAAGGTCTGGGGCAGAAGGAGGGAGGGAGGGAGGAAAGGAGAAGACAGAGAGAGATAGGGAGTGAGAGAGAGAAATAGGGTGGGCTGGAACCTCAATATCTGCTTCAAGGTCATACCAGGCCCCACCTCCTGAAGGCTCCTCCACCTCCCTGAAGTGCCATAGGCTAGTGACCCAGCCCTCAACCCTGTAGCCTTTGGGAGACATTTAAGATCTATTCTAAGCCAGGTGTCTTTTGTGACCTATTTAGTGTCACATGTGTGTTTTCAATGGTGTTTTTGCTGTTTCCAACAGTTCCCAAGCATGGTGCCAAGTGCTGCCTCACCTCCCTAACCACGGGAGACTGCATGTGTGCCAAGCTCCAGCATTACATGCTAGTTAATGGCTGTGCAGCCATTGTTACAAATCAGCTATATTCGAAGTGTTGTGAAACATATGCACGCAGGGGCAAGACCATAAAAAGTCCTTTTTCTTTTTTTATATTTTATTTTTATTCATTTATTATTTGACAGAGAAAGAGGGGGAGAGAGAGAGACTGAGAATGGGCACGCCAGGGCCTCCAGCCACTGCAAATGAACTCCAGATGCATGCGCCCCCTTGTGCATCTGGCTAACGTGGGTCCTGGGGATTCGAACCAGGGTCCTTTGACTTTGCAGGCAAGTGCCTTAACCACTAAGCCATCCCACAGCCCCCCAAAAGGCCTTGTTTTTTTTTTTTTTTTTTGGTTTTCCAAGGTAGGGTCTCACTCTAGCTCAGGCTGACCTGGAATTAGCTCTGTATTCTCAGGGTGGCCTCAAACTCATGGCAATCCTCCTACCTCTGCCTCCTGAGTGCTGGGATTAAAGGCATGCACCACCATGCCCGGCTTCCAAAAGTCCATGTTCTTTATGACTAAAGACAAATCCAGAGCCTTACAGGGCGAAGGATGCTAGGCCCCTAGCCCCGTTTCCCCTGGAGCAGTGTTTCTGTATTTGCTAGTCAGGGCTTGCAGGGACCTTACATGACTTGATTACTGTTTACTCATGCAGCAAGAAGAAGGTTCTGGAAAGCCAGACTCACTGCTGTCACTCCCTCCTCTGGGTGGGTTAAGTAGAGGTTGGTGAATCCACTGGGTCAGCCCCCCTTCAGGGCCCTATTTCTGGTGATGCCTCCACATCTTGGGGGTGCTAATGGTAGAGTGCTGCACCAGGCAGCCAGAAGAAGAGGAGGGGCTGCTGGCCCCCAGCACCAAGGGTTTGGTAATGGGAGGGCCCTGACCCATTACAGTGGCTGTTCTCGAATCAGGTGACCTGCCAGGAGAGGTGGGGGTCATGTGTGAGTGAACTCAGCCAGTCAAAGGAGAGAGACCGTCAGAACGACTGGGCGTCTGAGTCCGTGAGGGTCACTGTGGGATTCTGTTCAAGACCCCTCAATTTACAGATGGGGATTGAAGCCCCCGAGAAGCAAGGTGCTCAACTCTCAGGCGCACCCTCTTCCAGGGCTGATGGCTGGGTCGGAATCACTCCCTTCTTGTGTGCGTGTCCAGACGCCGGTTTAGTGTTTCAAAGTAGCAGCCATTCCCTAGATAGCTCCTTTGTGTCATTTTAGCACCACTCTGAGCCTTCCTGCCAACTGCCGTGCCATGAATTATGGACTCAAATAGCGCAGGTGACAGTTGCTGGCTGGCTCCTGGGGGCCTCTGATGAATGATCGCGCCTGCATCTCCTGGGGGTGCCAGTGAGAAATGCAAATCTCCAGCGATTAATATCACCACATGCCATTTAAACCCATCGCCTCTGATTAAACACGCTGCCAGTAGCAGCCTCGTTTCTAAACAAACAAGTTACGCTGGCACCCTGATGAATGAATTTGCCAATTAGTAGTCTCGGCCGGCTAGATTGCAGGCAAAATTCATTTGTTCTTGAGCCAGACCACTCATCACATATTCATAGCATGAAAAATTCCTTGTTGGAGGAAGAGGCTCTGTCTGATCGAAAATTCTACCCTTGTTCAGAGAAACAGGAGCTACAGGGCTTCAATCCGGGTTGTGGTTTTGCCTCTGTGTCTTCCTGGCAACCTCAAGCAGGTCACTCCTGGCCCTCACTCCGAGCCTCAGTTTACCCAGCTTTCGGGAGCATAACAGTCCTAGCCTTTTCCGTGTCATGGAAATATTATCAGCGTCCAACAAGGTAGTGACTGTGAGGTGCCTGTAATGATTATGATCTGGGGTGGTGGGGTCACAGGTATAGGTTTGGACCCCAGGTCTACCATTTCTGTGTGGCTTAGGGAAAGTTCCTTATTCCCTCTGGATTTCCATATTCCCATTTGGAGAGAAGGCTGAGTAGTAAGGCCTACTTGTGAGGACCCCTTGAGACTTAAATGAGAATGTATACATTTAGTACCTTAACACCACATGCATGTTGCCTTGGTGTCTATGATTTAGAAGTCTGGGGCTGCCTTAGCTGGACCCCATACAAGACTGGTAACAAGGTGTTAGCAGGAATGGGTTCTCATCTTGAATTCGGATTCCAGTGGCTCTAGATCAGGGATCCTCAGGTCCCAGCTGGTTGTTAGCCAGTGGCTATTCCAGGCTCTGGCCACGTGGCCTTCGTTAGCAAGTCTGGTGGCTCCATTAAAGCCAGCAAGGGAGCGTCTCACCACAAGACATCCAGAAATGGCCCTTCTCCCTGGTTGTGTCCTATTGGTTAAGAGCAAGTAATGTGTGCCTTTATCTTCAGGGGGGAAGGAGGTGGGGATCACTTCAAGGCCTGATCATCAGCAAGGAGGACTATGGGGAGGGGGTGCCTGTGAAGGACCTGGCATGGCATAGGTCTGTCACATGCGGGACACTGGTGATGGTCACAGTGGGATATGATAAAGATGCAGAAAAGGGAGGAAACTCTCCGAGTCTGTTTTCATCTGGACATTGCATTTCTGATTCTGTCTGCTAATGTGTCTATATCCAACTGTTTTCTGATCCTATGAGAAGCACCTGGGGTGGGGGAGTGTCTCAGTGGCAGAGCACTTCCCTAGCAGGCAGGAAGACCCAACACTGCGAAACAAAGCCCAGTGAAAGAAAGAAATCCCTGAAGCCGGGAATAAGCCAGGTCTGTAGGGTCAGTGGCATTGGTGCTGGTACTGGCTTGGCTATGGTGAGCACCCCATGGCAGGTGGCATCATGGTGGGGGCACATGAGAAAGGTACGGGGAAGGGAGGGGAAAGAAAAGGGGAGAAGATATCATATGGCAAGACAGGAAGCCAGAGAGAGTGGAGAGGACCACATGCACACGTGCACACGCATGTGCACACGTGGAGGTCAGAGTACGACCTCAAAGTGCCCGTCCTCTCCTTCCACCTTGTTTGAGACGAGCTCTCTCTTGGTTGCTGCTGCAAATGGCAGACCAGCTGGCCAGTGAGCTTTTGGGTTCTCCTGCCTGAGTGTCCTCCCATTGCTGTCAGCACTTTGGGATTCTAGATGTATGTGGTACTGAATTCTGATAATTATGTGGGTCCTGGATTATTTGAGCTCTGGTTATCAGGCATGCATGGCAAGCACTTTTAACCCCTGATCCATCTCCCCAGCCCCAGCCAGACTCTTTTACAACAACCCCTCCCACAAGAACTCACCAGGGTCCCAGAGAAAACAACTTCATTCCTTCAATGTTTAATGACTTCCCAACAGAATCCACCTCTGAAGGATTCCAGGATGCTCCCCTCCCAACACTACGCTGAAGGCCAGATTCCCAATCCATAGCCTTTTGGAGATATACTCAAACCACATCCAAACCATAGCCGTGTCCTTCAGCTTGTCCTAACTGTGATCTCAGGCAAGCTCATCAGCCTGTCTGAGGCTCAGTGTTCTTATCCCTAGGTCACCACTTTATTACAGTGACTCTAATCATCCAATAAGATCTGTGCATGCAGCACTGGGCTTAGCCTGGAGCAAATCTTCCCTAAAGTCATGAGCCACCAGAGGCAGCTCCGACCCCAGGGTCTTGCTCCCTCCCCGGCAGGTGACTGCCCTGTAAATGGGTGCTGCTCTCTTTCAGGCGAATGCTGAGAAGTAACAACAAGCCCAAGGAGGAGAAGAGCGTGCTCATCCTCCCCCCACGTGCGGGCACCCCCAAGCTCTTTAATGCTGCTCTTGCTGCAACAGGGAAGTTGGGTGCCAGGGGAGCCAAAGGCGGCAAGCTGGCCCACCTCCGAGCCCGCCTCAAGGAACTGGCTGCACTGGAGGCAGCTGCCAAACAGCAGCAGTTGCTGGAACAGGTAATGGAGTGGGGACCCAGCCGTGGCAGGTTTGTGCAGACAGCAGGTCATACTTTCAGACTTTTTGTTACCTTCTTCTGTTTTAGTGTGTGTGTGTGTGTGTGTGTGTGTGTGTGTGCGTGTGTGTGTGTGTGTACACGCAAATGCACGTAAGCATGTAGAGGTCAGAGGACAACCTTGGGTATCCTTCCTCTCATGTACCATTCACTTAAAAATTTTTTAAAGTTTTTTTTTTTAATTTTTAATTTAATTTTAACAAACTCCAGTCACATGCACCACCTTGTGGATCTGGCTTACATGGGTACTGGGGAATTGAAGCTGGGTCCTTTAGCTTTTCCGGAAAGCACCTTAACCACTAAGCTATTCTCCAGCCTTAGTTTTTATTTTACTTTTATTTATTAGAGAGAGAAAGGAGGAGGAAGATAGAGAGGCAAAGAGAAAATGGGCATGCCAGGGCCTCCAGCTACTGCAAACAAATTTCAGATGCTTGAGCCACCTTGTACATCTGGCTTACATGGATACTGGGGAGTGGAACCTGGGTCCTTAGGCTTTGCACACAAGTGCCTTAACTGCTAAGTCATATCTCCAGCCTCCATTCACTTTTTTGAGACAGGGTATCTCATTGGCCTGGAGCTTGCCAAGTAGGTCTCCCTGTGTCCACCTCCCCAGTACTGGTATTACAGGTGTTTGTCTCAACACTGGACATTTTATGTGAATTCTGGGGACCAAACTTAGGTCCTTGTGCTTGCAAGGCAAGAACTTTACCCACTGAGCTACCTGTAGCCCCTGCCCCTCTTTTATATCAGGAAGTAACCATTTTGTTGCAAATATAAGAGACAAGTCTAAATTAGATTGAGAAGTTAAGCATTGTGGACTACACTCATCATTCCAGAACTCAGGAGGCAGAGACAGGAAGATGGCTTCAAATTCAAAACTAGCCTGGGCTACATAGTGAGTTCCAGACCAGCTTGTACTACAATGTAAATCTGTGTCTTTAAAAGGATGTGTGTGTGGTGGGGGGGAGGGATGGAGAGATGGCTTAAGGGTTACAGCACTTGTCTGTGAAGCATAAGGATCCAGGTTCGATTCCCCAATACCCACACAAACCAGATGCACAAGGTGGCACATGTGTCTGGAATTCATTTGCAGTGGCTAGAGGTCCTGGCACACCCATTCTATCTCTCTGTCTGTGCCTCTTTCTCTCATAAATAAATAAAATTTAAAACTGGATGGGGGACTAGGGAGATAACATCCTGGTTAAAAGTACTTCCTTGCAAACCTGTTGGCCTGGGTTTGATTCCCCACTACCTACGTAAAGCCAGATGTACAAAATGGCCCATGCATCTGGAGTTTATCTGAAGAGGCAAAAATTTCTGACATACCCATTCTCTTTCTCTCTCTGTGTGTGTCTCATGAGGAATGCAGTTCAGATCCCCAGCACCCACCTACAATCCCAGTGTGTGTGGGAGGCAGAGGCATAGAATCCCCAGGGGAAGTTGATTAGCAAAACTAGCTGAATAGGCAACTCTGCACTCAAGTGAGAGACCCTACCTTAGTAAAATATTAAGGGAGAGGTGGAGGAAGACACCCACTGCTTCCCCACATACCCTCACTAGCACACCACACACACATACAAACAGAAATATTAAAAAAATAAAATAAAGGAGCTGGGTGTGGTGATGTACGCCTTTAAGCCCATCACTCAGGAGGCAGAGGGAGAAGGATCACTGTGAGTTCAGGGTCACCCTGAGACTCCATAGTGAATTCCAGGTCAGCCTGGGCTACTTCAAATGAGGCCTACTTCAAAAAAAAAAAAAAAAAACCACAAATAAATACATAGAGAATAAGAAATTGGGTTGGGAAAATTGCAAGATGGGAGAACAGATGTTTCCAGAATTAACAAGCTCAATAAGATTGGGTCCCAAGTCCCACAGGGCTGGCGATATAGCTCAGTGGTGTGGTGCTTCCTAGCACATCAAAGCCCTGGGACTTCCTTTCCCCTTCTGTCATCGCCGCTTCCTTGGATGATGACCCATCGCTAGGCAGACCTTCAAAAGCACAGCCACCCCACAGATTCAAGCAAAAGTCCTCAGGACTCAGCATGATCGGACACAACTGAGTCGCATGCCACTTTCTGAACCATTCAGTATGTCCAGGACAACAGGGTGTTTGCACAGGTCTGAGTCCCAGACTTTCCCACTGCAGGATCAGGAGTGGGGGTGTCAAGGCTCCCTGGGAGAAGTCCTGGTGCTGACAGAAGTGAAGGAGGGAGTGTGAGCCCTGAGCATCCCTCCCCCGGGTGACAGTGATGGTCTCCTATTGAATACTATGTCTGTGACAATTTAAAAGACTTGAAAGGAAAAATCCCGCAGCCAGGCATGGCACCAACTGCCCCACTCCCGTAAACCTGAAGGGAATATTAAAATTAGTTCTGGGACTTTTTTTTCTGTGACTAAAGCCAAGAAGGGCAATTAGAATAATTGCACTACTTATGTGTCTGCTCATCACTGTCATTTAGAAAGGCTGCTGGGGCCAGGGGGTGCTGGGGGAGACGGGCACTCGCAGGAAGCTTGCTGCAGAAGTAGATAGCAAGTTGCAGGGGCGAGTTAAACTAGATGGCGCAAATGTCTGGAGTTCAACTGCGGTGACTGAGGCCCTGGCGCACCAATTCTCTTTCTCTCACTCTCTCTGTAAAATAAATTTTAAAAAAGAAGCCCAATGAACTTGACCTCAGCCCAAGTTACTACATAAGTTGGGGGACCCATCTGGAGCTCATTCAACCTCAGGTGTCTGGTGAATGACATCAAAGCCACTTAGGATTCTAGGACATTGTCAGAGTTTGTTTTGCTCACCAGCTATCGATGTCAAGGTTGAACCTGCAACTTGGGGTCTCTTGTGCTGGCTTCTGTGCTGCCCGGGTAGACTTAAACCCAAGGCTCTCTTAGAACATGCAAGGCTTTAGCTGAGATGCGTTTGTTGCTCCTGTCAGAGATGTGAAGTAAACCTGCATGACACAAGGCATTTCCCCAGCATCTTAGAATAATCAGCGTGGAATGGCAAATGCAAGGAGCTTTTCACTGCAAGTGCAGAGGTAGGGGTCCAAGTCCCAGCTGCATCACCTGCTAGCTCCGTGACCTTGGGGAAGGTCCCCGTGCTCTCTGAGACGAGCCCAATGGCTCATGGTGGCCAAGGGGCTGTAAAGATAAAGCCAGGATGCCTTTTGTAAAAGCGTGCTGAACATGACAAGGTGCTCTCCCAGCCTTCCTGCTCATCGTGCCGCTTATAGATGCTTCCAGATTCCCACTCGAGCCTCCTCCCGAGCAGGGCATGTCAGACTTTAGGGTGGGAGGGCGAGGTGGGACAGGGCCACCAAACCGTGAAGAAACGTGGGAACAAGGAACGGCAGGTCCCCAGAGCTGCCTGGGGTTCTGGGAGCATGTTGTCCACTCTTCATCCTCTTTTATTTTTTTCCTATTTTTATTTGATTATTTATTTACTTATTGATTTTTCAAGGTAGGGTCTCACTCTAGCCCAGGCTGACCTGGAATTCACTATGTAGTCTCAGCGTGGCCTCAAACTCACAGCAATCCTCCTACCTCTGCCTCCCAAGTGCTGGCATTAAAGGCGTGCACCGTCACAACTGGCCCCCTATTTTTTCCTTTTTTAAATTATTTTTTATTGACAACTTCCATAACTGTAAACAATATCCCATGGTATTCATTCTCTGCTTTGAGTACCTGTGATGTGAGTAAACTTCAAGACTCTCTGTTCCTTACAAGCATGCCAGCTGCTGTTCCTTGGGTCTTGGGGAGCTAAGGACCTCTCTGACTTCATCCCCTGGGGCTGTTCCCTCTCTGGTTTCCCTTTCTTTAAATGTATTTTTTAAATTTTTGTTCATCTTTATTTATTTGAGAGCAACAGACAGAGAAAGACGGAGGGAGAGAGAGAGAGGGAGGGAGGGGGAGGGAGAATATGGGCGCGCCAGGGCCTCCAGCCACTGCAAACGAACTCCAGATGCGTGCACCCCCTTGTGCATCTGGCTAATGTGGGTCCTGAGGAATGGAGCCTTGAACTAGGGTCCTTAGGCTTCACAGGCAAGTGCTTAACCGCTAAGCCATCTCTCCAGCCCTCTTTAAATATTTTACATGTTATATTTATTCATTTATTTGAGAGAAAGAATGGGTGCACCAAGGCCTCTAACCACTGCAAATGAACTCCAGACACATGCACCACCACGTGCATCTGGCTTATGTGGGCACTGGGGAATCAAACCTAGGTCCCTAGGCTTTGTGGACAAATGCCTTACTCACTAAGCCATTTCTGTAGCACTCCAGTTTCCCTTTCTGCAAAGCTGGGGTGAGAGAGAGTTCCAGGTATCCTCAAAGGCTTGTTTTTCCCCAATTCCTCTCTGATACACAGATCTTGCCCAACACCTATGGGAGCAAGCACAGGCTAGAGGCTGCAGGTGCCACCAAGTTCCTAAACACAGGGTCAGCTCAGCTCATGGCATCTCACCCCATTCTTTCTATGCAGACTTGAACCACTAGAACTTTCCAAAAAGCACATGTGTTTCTTCCCTCATCATCTTTACCTTGTATGCTTAAGAAGTTTTTATTGTTGTTTTGTTTTTTATTTGTTTGGTTTTTTTTTTTTGGCTTTTCAAAGTATGGTCTCACTCTAGCCCAGGCTGACCTGGAATTCACTCTGTAGTCTCAGGGTGGCCTCGAACTCACAGCAATCCTCCTACCTCTGCCTCCCGAGTGCTGGGATTAAAGGTGTGTGCCACTATACCCGGCCTAGAGGTTTTCTTACTTGCTCCAGGACTGTCCATCCCTGGTAATGGAGTGGGTATCAAGATGGCTCAGTCTTTGAGAGTCCTGGGTGACTGCCCCTTTATTAAATCAGTGATGCCTCTGCATTTGAACCCAAACTTCACACAGGCTTCCTGTCCTTAATAAAGTCTAAAATATTCCTAAGAGTGAGGTATGGTAGCTCATACTTGTAATTCCAGTTCTGAGGTAGAAAGCTCTTAAGTGTGAGGCCAACTGGTCTCCTAAAAATTTCAAGGTCAGGCCAGGCATGGTGGCGCACACCTTTTATCCCAGCACTCGGGAGGCAGAGGTAGGAGATCGCCATGAGTTGGAGGCCACCCTGAGACTACAGAGTGAATTCCAGGTCAGCCTGGGCTAGAGTGAGACCCTACCTCGAAAAAAAAAAACAAAAATTCAAAGTCAGCCTGGGCTACATAGGGAAAGCCTGTACTAATTAACTAACTAATGAAATAAATGGGCTGGGAGATGGCTCAGCAGTTGAATATACTTGCTAGGAAAGCCTTCTGGCCCTGGTTCAATTCCCCAGTGTCCACGTAAAACCATAGGCACAAAATGACACATGCATCTGGAGTTCATCTGCAGTGGAGAGAGACTCTTCCATGCCAATACTCTCCTCCCCTCCTCTGTTCTCTTCTCTTTTCTCTCTTTTGCAAATAAATTTTTACAAAATAAATTAAGAGACCCCCAATAGCTTCTACCAAATCGAGCTGGGCCTTTTCATCCTCAACCTCCCCTTAATGCGTTTTGTTTCTTCTAATGAACCTTGACCCATCTGGTTTCACCTCCACCTTGTGATGTCCACTTAGGGAGATCCAGAGGGTGGCCACAAGGAGGTCTCCCACTATCCTTTGAGTAATTCTCACTGCACCCTTTCATTCTGGCTTGTAGGCCAAGAGTTCACAGGAAGCCTCTGGAGAGGGAGAGGCAGTCCCAGTGCCTACTGTGGACCAGCCAGCTCCCAGGGAGCCCCAGGAACCCCAAGAACCCCAGGGACCACCAGCCCCAAGTTCTCCACCTCCAGCTTCTTCAGGGAAGCCAGAGGGAAGCAGAGAGGAGGCGGCTGGACCTTCAGAGCCCTCCGTGCAGATCAGGGTGAGCCCAGGCCTTGATCCAGATGAGCAGACACTGTCCGTGGAGATGCCAGAGAAGAAGGAGGAAGAAGCATAAGGAACTGCCAGCCCCTGTCTGCCTGCTCCCACCAGAACCAAGATTCCTCCTTGTCTGTCAAGTTAGCAGCCATGCTTCCTGCTTCTAGAACACCTTACAGACTTGGTGTGGAAACCAAGGTCCTAAGTTCAGGAGAGCCCTGCCTCTCCCAGATGACTGTTATTTCTAAGAACAACAGCACTTCCCTCTTCGAAATTTTATAGAAGGACTTGGATACCATGGGAAACTCTGCAGGAGAAGGGTTGGCGGTAGGCAGGAATCCATCTCCCTGTTTAAATGATGGGGATGCATTGGGAGTGACAGTGTGCACCTATAAACCCAGCTATTGGGAGGCTGAGGCAGGGAGTTTTGAGGATATGTGAATGATGTATAACAAGATTACCTCAAGCAAAAGTTTGTGTCAGCATTTCCAGATCCCATATAATGAGCACGTTCATGTAGTTGACGACATGTCATGTGATCTGCATCATCTTCATATTGAGTGCAATGGTAATTGGCATTATTGTTTTACCGCTTACAAAGAATTTATTGATTTCAATAATGACATTAAAAGCCCCCATCCTACCTCTGGTGCCCATCCTTCCTGGACCATTCTCTAGGAGTAACCACTATTAAATAACTACTAACTATTCCCCATCAGTGCTTAAAGAGTATGCTTATGGCCAGGCGTGGTAGTGCACAAGCTGTAATGCAGCACTCAGGAGACTGAGGCAAGAGGATCACAAGTTCAAGGCCAGCTGAGCTAAATAGCAATCAAGATCCTGTCTCAAAAAGAAAAAGATTTTTCTTCTAAATGTGCTTGTTTGCTCCTGATGGCAGTGTGGTTCATTGTATGAATGTGTCAGGACATTTCAGCCCCTCACTACTCTGGTAATAACACTGGAAGGGCTACGGTGATGGCTCGGTGGTTAAGGCACTTGCATGCAAAGCCTCACAGTTCAATTCCCCAGTACCCACATAAAGCCAGATATGCAAAGTGGTGCATACATCTGGAGTATGTTCACAGCAACTAGAAGCCCTGGTGCCCATCCTCTCTCTCCTTGCAAATAAAATAAATATAAAAAATAACACTGCAATTAAAAACATTGGGGGGGATGGCTGGAGAGATGGCTCAGCAGTTAAAGATGCTTGCTTGCAAAGCCTGATGGTCTGGGTTCAATTCCCTAATGCCCACATAAAGCAAGATGCACAAATGCAAAGTGGCACCTGCATCTAGAGTTTGCTTGCAGCGGCAAGAGACTCTTTTACACCCATTTATTTACCTCTCTCTCTCTTTATATATCTCTTTCCCTCTCTACCTTTCCCTTCCTGCTTGCAAATAAATAAAATATGTTTGTTGGGGGTGTTGAGGTAGAGTCCCAATCTAGTCCAAGCTGACCTGGAATTCACCATTTAGTCTCAGGGTGGCCTTGAACTGATGGCAATCCTCCTACCCCTGCCTCCCAAGTGCTGGGATTAAAGATATGCGCCACCATGCCCAGCTAAATAAATAAAATATTTAAAAAAAATATTTTACTGGATGGTTATGTTGCTCAGTGATACAACACTTGCCTAGAACAAGTGAAGCCCTAGGGTTGATCCAGCACTGAAAAAAAAAAATCGTATGCAATTTCACTGGTACACTGTTTTTAAATGTAAAGGAGTCTGGGAGTCTAGTCAGACAGTTTTTCCAAGGCCACCCTATTTTTTTAAAAAAAATTTATTGCCAGGCATGGTGGCACATGCCTTTAATCTCAGCACTTAAGAGGCAGAGGTAGGCAGATCGCCAAGAATTCAAGGCCACCCTGTGACTACATAGTGAATTCCAGGTCAGCCTGGGCTAGAGTGAAACCCTACCTCAAAAAACCCAATACATACATACATACATACATACATACATACATACATACAATATATATGTTATATATGTATGTATATTCATTTGAGAGAGAAAGAGGCCAAGAGAGAGAGAGAGAGAGAGAGAGAGAGGGAGGGAGGGAGGGAGGGAGAAAATGGGTATGCCAGGGCATTAAGCTGCTGCAAATGAACTCCAGACACAAGCACCATGATGAGCAACTGGCTTATGTGGGTCGTGGGGAATCGAACCTGGGTCCTTTGACTTTGTAGGCAAGCACTTTAACTGCTAAGTCATCTCTCCAACCTTTTGCCACCCTATTTTTGATCCCTATATTTGCACCTTATATTCTGTAATGCAATGCTTCCACCTGTAGCCAGTCTTTCAGAGGCTCCCATATGGTAAACATGTGGCCCTTCAGTAGATGGGAAAATGTTTCAATGACACCTTCACTGTCAGATTCTTCTCACAAGGAATCTGTTGTATGAATGTACGTTAGTCTTCTCAATGGCAACCCTTGGATGTATACTGCTCATTATATGAAGTGAGGGGTTCTTATTCATTGTCCTGAAATGAAATGAGATTGGCAGCGTCCTTTCTCTGAGCTATCTCATTCATCACAACACCTTTCCAAAACCCAGATGGGAGGTAAACCAAGTTGGAGACTGGCTGTATTCTCCATACTGAATTGGACTAGTCACTGAGGTATGAATGGTACAGCTCAAAGGTTTCTGTGATCCTGCAGTTGAAACAGGGCATTTATATATTTATGTTGATTCTCTGTTCGTTTAAAATAGTTAGTTCACCATGTCCTGCATTTTGGTAGAACATGAATAGTAAGTCATTTTTTAACTACTCAAATATTTTAGTAGAATTAAAACAGATAAGCTATTTAAAATATCATTATCAAAATGTGTTCAGCTGCTAGGACTATTGTAATCTGTTTTCTTAGTAAACATGAATACTTTATGTACATCAACACTTTCATATTATAATACATTTTAATTAAAGTATTTAGACAAATGTTCCTGGCTTTTATTTTGTTTTAAAATATTCATTTTAAAAATTGGCAGCCCCCCCCCCCCCAGAAAAGAGCAAAACAAAAAACTGGAAGCTAAAGATGGGTGTGGTGGTGCTTACCTGTAATCCTAGTGCTTGGGAGATAAAAGAAGGATCAGGAGTTCAAGGCCAGCCTCATCTATATAGCACGACTGAGGCCAGCCTAAGCGACATGAGTTGCGTTCTGGCTTCAAGAAAACAATTATTCTGTTTTGTTGACATTCTGAGTGCTTCTAAGTAAATACAATTTTTTTTATTAGAAAAAAAAAAGAAAACAATTATTCAACCAACCAACCACCTTGAAGGCGGACTTGGTGACACATATTTGTAATCTCAGCATTCAGAAGGCTAAGGCAGAGGGATAGAGAATCCCAGGCCAGCTTGGGCTATGAGTAAAACCCTGCATCAAAATAATAACAAGCCAGGTGTGGTGGTGCATGCCTTTCATTCCAGCATCCCAGAGACTGAGGTAGGAGGATCACTGCGAGCTCAAGGCCAGCCTGAGACTACATAGTGAATTCCAGGTCAGCCTGGGCTACAGCATGACCCTGCCTCAATCCCCCCCAAAAAAACAACAAACTAGCAAGCAAGGGGCTGGAGAGATGGCTCAGCAGTTAAGGTGCTTGCCTGCAAAGCCTAATGACAAGGGTTTGATTCCCTAGTACCCACATACAGCCAGATGCACAAAGTGGCGCATGTATCTGGAGTGTTTGTAGTGGGTAGAGGCCCTGGTGCACCCATTCTCTCTCTCTCTCTTTCTCTTTGTTTGAAAATGAATAAAACAGTTTTTCATCAAAAAACAAAAAAACTGCTGGGCATGGTGGCACACGCCTTTAATCCCAGCACTTGGGAGGCAGAGGTAGGAGGATCGCCATGAGTTCAAGGCCACCCTGAGACTACCACGTGAATTCCAGGTCAGCCTGGGCTAGAGTGAGACCCTACCTTGAAAAACAAAACAAAACAAGAACCAAAAGAAGGGGGCTGGAGAGATGGCTTAGCAGTTAAGGCATTTGTCTGCAAATGCCAAAGGACCCAGGTTCAACTCTCCAGGACCCATGTTAGCCAGATGCACAAGGGGGCACATGCATCTGGCATTTGTTTGCAATGGCTGGAGGCCCTGGAGTGCCCATTCTCTCTCTCTCCCTCTTTCTCTGTTGAATAAATAAATAAATACATAAATAAATAAAATAAAATAATGTTTAAAATAAACAAGGGCTGGAGAAATGGATCAGTGGTTAAGTATAATTCCTTCACAATCATGAGGGTCGGAGATGGCCAGAGTTCAAATCTCCAGATGCCCTGGGCATGGTCAGTCCTGTAACCCCAGTCCTATAGGGGAGCAAAGACCTGAGAATTGTTGGAGCCCTGGAATGAATAAAGACTCCAGCACAAAACAGCAGTGCAGCGGAGACATCTGCCCTTCTGCTCTGGCCACCATGGGAAAGCACACCCTGACATAAGCAAGCATACAGGTCACCATCTCTCTCTCTCTCTCTCCCTCTCTCTCTCTCTCTCTCTCTCTCTCTCTCACACACACACACACACACACATACACACCCCTAGCCATGTATGACAACACCCTTCTGAGGATTTCTGGGGTAAAATGTTGGACTAGAAGCTGCTTCTGTGTGATGTGGTGAATGAGAAGAGGCAGGACAGATAAAAAGGAGACTCCATTCCAAAGAGAAAAAGAAAGCATCAGGAACCATGAAGGGGGTGACAGGGAAGCTGGAAAGTGCAGAGAAACAAAGGGACGATGCTAGCTCTGTGTAGAGGTGCAAGCCTGAAGTCTCAGCACTCAGGAGGCTGAGGCAGGAAGATTGAAAGTCCAAGACCAGCTGGGGCTACCCAGGGACACCCTGACGAAAGAGGGAGGGGGTATGACACAATGCAAAGGAGCAAGCAGCACAGGGCTCCAGGTAGAGGGGGGCAAGCAGAACCCTTACCCAAAAGGTGAGCCAGACGACCGTGAAGAGTGATTGGCCATCTGTTGCAACCACGTTCCCATTGCTGGTAGAAATCACCCGACCAAGAGCAGCTTGTGGGAAGAAAGGGTTTATTTTGGCTTACAGGCTCAAGGGGAAGCTGCGTGATGGCAGGGGAAAACAATGGCATGAGCAGAGGGTGGACATCACCCCTGGCCAACATCAGATGTACACCAGCAACAGGAGCTGGCTATAACACCCACAAGCCCGCCCCCCACAGTCACTGTCTCCAGGAGGATTCAATTCCCAAATTGCCATCAGCTGGGGACCTAGCATTCGGAACACCTAAGTTTATGGGGCACACCTGAATCAAATCACGGTTTGATTCAAAACACCCTTCTCTCCACAGGACGAGCCCACAGCTTCAAATCCAGCTGGGGGTTCTGTGAGACAGCAGTGGAGAGCAGGTCTTGTCGCAGAAGGCTTTGGCTGGGCATGGTTTTGAGAGGGAACCACTTGTTTAAGATTGAGCAACCCTGGGAGCCCTTTGAGAACAAGGAGCAATCCCAAGTCAGGCAGCCACAGGAAACAGTCATGCACAGAAGGGCCGGTTGCTGACAGGCCACCAAGTCCTGGTGGCAGGGCCTCAGCTCCAGCAAAGTGAAGGGTACTGCGCACAGTGGTCCCATCCCCTCCTTGGTGGCTAGACGCTTAGCCCATCACTTGAGGAAAGCTGTAAGAGTGTGAAAGCCCAGGGCTTGGGGGCGAGAAGACTCAGAAACTTGCCATGCACACCCTCGTTCGTCCAGCAGGGGCCTTAAAGCTGAGTTGGGTTTTGAAAGTGCAGAGACTGGTCCCCTCCTGTACAGATGTCAGCTGTTTGCTGCCCCCTCTACTAATACACTCGACCTGGGAGGCACCCCTTACCAGCACATTAGCTACACAGGGGATATAGACTAGGGGGAAGGGGAGGGTCTCCCGCCAGCGCATAGGCTGCAAAGCCAAACATGGCCAGCAGAGGGTGCTGGTACGCAGCTACTAAATGAGGACAGGTGGTCCGTTGAAGGTCTGACGCTCTTCCAATCCAAGCTCAGCACCAGCCTTTGAATAGTGGGAAAGACAAAAGACTTAAGAGGGACTGCCTCTTCCCATCCCTGCCTCCACTGGGCATGAAGAACTCAGGAAGCCACAATAAGCCTCAGAATCATCAACAGGCCTAAGTTTCTGCTTCCCAGCAAGGTCAGTTTCCTGATAAGGGGGAATAGACTGTCTGCACCATGCATTCCTGTGGTCATAGATAAAGTTTGCTTAAAAATAAGTTTGTTTAAAGTTTCTCAAATACACATAGCCAATTACAATAAAGGTTACCTAATCTGCTTGGAATCCCCCTAGCCCCCTGCCCACCAGCTTTGCCCACCAGTATCCTAAGCCTGTCAGAAAAATAAAAGTGCAGTTACTGCTTAAATCAGCCAATCATGTAACCATTCTCCTACTTCTCCCTACTTCTTTGCTCAAATCCCTATAAAAAACTTGCCCCCACCCCCTGCTGCTCAGGGCTCTTGTACGGATCCACTGCATTGCTGAAGTCAAGAGACTGAGCTTAAGCCCGAAATAAAGCTCCTTGCCTTTGCATACGTGTTTGGTTCTCCTTGGTGGTCACTGGAGGCACCAAGAACTGGGCATAACAGGCAGATTCCAATTTCACAGCACCCAGAAGAAAGTTCTCAGATACCTGGTGTATTCTCCCTCTTGTGGGCTCCCCTTTTTTCTTTTTTGTTATAACCTTAGTAGTATTTGAACTTTATTAATTTTTTTTTATTTTTATTAGCATTTTCCATGATTATAAAAAATATCCCATGTTAATTCCCTCTGAACTTTATTTTTTAAAAAGTCATTGTGGTGGTTTGAATCAGATGCTCCTTCCCCCCATAAGTTCATGTGTTTTGAATGCTTAGTTCCCAGGTGACGGCAATGGAGAGTGGAGCTTTGTCAGAGGAGGTGTGTTGTTCAGGGCAGACTTAGGGGTGTTACAGCCAGCTCCCCCTTGCTAGAGTTCAGCTCACCATTTTGCTGCTGTTTTCCACCTGCTGTGGCAGAGGGGATGTCCAGCTTCTGCTCATGCCATGCTTTCCTGTGCCATAATGGAGCTCAAGACTGTAAACCAAAATAAAAACTTTACCCCCATTAGCTGCTTTTGGTCTGGTGCTTTGTCCCAGACCTGTGAGGGTAACTGCAACAGGGTTTAGTGCGCTTCCTGTGCAAGCATGAAGGCCTGGGGGGCCTGAGACCTCCAGAGTTTGAATCTCCAGAAGCTATGTAAATGGCCATGGCCATATATGTCTACAACCCCAGTCCTGTAGGAGAGCTCTGGAATCAGTAAGGCTCTGGTGACAGATCCTGGCTCAAACAAAAATGAGCAGAAAAGGGTCTAAGTAAGGTCAGGGGAGAAGAGAGGGTAGGAGGAGGACTAATCAAAATTTAAGATCTTCTGAATAATGGTATCAAAACCTACTTCTCTATTCTCTAGCACTCAGTCTCTCTCTCTCTCTCTCTCTCTCTCTCTCTCTCTCTCTCTCTCTCTGTGTGTGTGTGTGTGTGTGTAAAATCTTTAAAAGAGAGAGTTTGGGCAGAAGTATCCTGTGGAGGTGGAAAATGTTGTACCCAGGAGCAATAGACTGTCATTAGAGCATTTTCAGTGTAAGGAATGGGATATCATCTAGCGAGATGTTGGCCAGGAGGCCCCTGGGACTCCCAAAACATTACAAACTATTGTCAAGTCTCTTGGTTGCTCACCAGAACTAGATGGTAAGACCCTATTGCTAAAGACACCACATGCTTGGGCTGTGGGTCACTGAGAAATCAAACTGGAGCTGAGCTGGAAGCTTCCTCCCTGTTGACTAGGTGTCAGGATGCTGGAAAGACCTATGCACTCTGTTGGGGGAGAAAAGTCATCAGTGGTCTTAACCAGCAGCGACTCTGCAAGCTCTAGAGCCGGCCAGCCTGGCCAAATGTGCCAACTGGTGCAACGATGGAATGTCTGCTATGGAGGGAAACAACTACTCTCTTATTGGATTTCAGGCCTGCTTCACAGGAGAGAATTCATGCCTGGTACTGAAAACCTGGTCAAAAGTCTTTGGCTAAGAAGACCATAAGCCCTAGGGGTATGTGTGTGTCAGGGAAACTACTACCGTTGTCTGACTAAATGAATATGTAATCCCCACCAAACTGCCCTCTAAATATTTATATTTATGCCCATATACTAATGCTGCCTACTCGCACTTTCAGTCAGAGGAGCTTCTCTTTTTAGATGGTGGTGACCACTGAGGTGACTCAAAATCACCAAAGTGTGGACATGAAGTGACAGTGGAGTGTTCATAAGTGAGACATCTCTATCACATCCTCCAATGCTTAGGGACTATTTGTGGTAGAGGTGAAGGAAAGAATGTAAGAGTCAAAAGAAGAGAAGGACTGCTTACAATACCGTCTTCCAGATGCAAAAGGGCCTTGAGAGCCACGACCTCACAGAGGTCATGTGGCTTACACCAGCCCTGCATAAGAGAAGGTAAAAATGATGACATCAAAACAGGAGACTAGGGCTGGAGAGATGGCTTAGCGGTTAAGCGCTTGCCTGTGAAGCCTGAGGACCCCGGTTCGAGGCTTGGTTCCCCAGGTCCCACGTTAGCCAGATGCACAAGGGGGCGCACGCGTCTGGAGTTCGTTTGCAGAGGCTGGAAGCCCTGGCGCGCCCATTCTCTCTCTCTCCCTCTATCTGTCTTTCTCTCTGTGTCTGTCGCTCTCAAATAAATAAATAAATAATGAACAAAAAATATTAAAAAAAAACAAACAGGAGACTAGTTGGAAACTAGAGATTCAGTGGAGGGGGGATTGAGGATGGGGAAAATGGAGAGTTGTAGGAAGAGCTTAGGCTCATGGTATTTTATCTACATTTATGGGAGTTGTTAATAAAAAGAAGAAAGAATGCACAGAAGAGAGATGGAGCAGGACACCCAACTTTCTGCCCTGGCCACCGCAGGTAAGTGCATGGAGTGCCACAGGAGCATGTATACATGCATGTAACACACACAGGCAAAAATAGAAAGGTTTTGTGTTGTTTTTTATTAAATATGTGATGTGTGTATATGTCTGCGTATGTTCATGTGCATGTGAGTGAGGATGTGTGTGCTACAGCACATGCTTAGAGGTCAGAGGACAACTTTCAGGAGTAGGTCCTTGCTTCCATCTCATTCTCTCATTCTCATTATTACTGCATTGGCCCAGCTAGCTGGTCAGCGAGAGTCCAGAAAATTCTCCTGGATTACAGGAGCCTGCCATAACTTCTGGCTTATATGTAGAGTCTGGGGATCCAAACTTGGGAACTCAGGCTTGCATAGCAAGGACTTTATCCATTGAACCACCTCCCTAGCCCAGTTTCTATTCCTTTACTTAAATTTATATTTTATGCATTTTTTTGTTATTGGGCAAATCAACTTTTTTTTGCTTTTCCAATTTTTTCATTTGCAAGCAGAGAGAGAGAAAGAGAGAGAATGGGTGAGCCAGGGTTTCTTGCTGCTGCAAATGAACTCCAGATGCACAAGCCACCTCATGTGCATCAAACATTATATGACTACTGGGGAATTGAACTCAGGCCATCAGGCTTTGCAAGCAAGGGCCTTTACTCATTGAGCCATCTCCCCAACCCCAAATCAATTGTTTTTATTTCTGCTTTTTTTTTTTCTGTTTTGCAACAATCTTCTCAATTCTCCTGTTTCCTTTCTTTGATTTAACCATGCTTAAACTTTTTAAAACCTCTTTCCCCTGCTTTCTTCATTTATTTCATTCACTTACAATTTCCACATTTACCTTAATTTTTAACTTCATAGTACATTCTTTTTAAGAATATTTTATTTATTTGACAGAGAAAGCGAGGGGAGGGGGAGAAAGAATGGGCATGCCAGGGCCTCCAGCCACTGAAAAGGAACTCCAGACATTTGCGCCCCCCTTGTGCATCTGGCTAACGTGGATCCTGGGGAATCGAACCTGGATCCTTTGGCTTTGCAGGCAAATGCCTTAACTGATAAGCCATCCCTCCAGCCCCACAGCACATTCTTAATATTTTTATTTGTTTTCAAGCAGAGATAGGAGAGGGAAAGAGACAGAGAGAATGTGTCAGGGACTCCAGCCACTGCAAATGAATGAACTCCCGCTGCATGCACCTCTTTGTGTATCTGGATTTATGTGGGTACTGGGGAATCAAATCCAGGTGACTAGGTTTTGTAGGCAAACACTTTAATCCCTGTGCAATCTATCCAGCCCCTTCATAGCATATTCTGCATTATTGCAATTTATGTTCTATGGCCATTGGTGGTGTATTGGTTGGCTTTAGTTGATTTTACATGTATTTCTGCCTTGTTCAGTTTGGTGGTGATATTATACCAGTCAAACTTTTTGTTTGTTTTTTGTTGTTTTTCGAGGTAGGGTTTCACTCTAGCTTAGGCTGAACTAGAATTCACTATATAGTCTCAGGGTGGCTTTGAACTCATAGTGATCCTGCTACCTGTCTCCCTAGTGCTGGGATTAAAGGCGTGCACCACCATGCCTGACTTTTTTTTTTTTTTTAACTTTTTAAAAAAGTTTTTATTTCTGAGTAGTACTAGGGAATTGAGCTGCCAGGGCTACACTACTCAGGCTGGGGGTCTGGCTCAGTGATTAAAGGCACTAGCTTGCAAAGCCTGCTGGGCCAGGATTCAGCTCCCCCGTACCCACGTAAAGCCAGATGCACAAAGTGGCACATGCATATGGAGTTCAGTTGCAACAAGCATTAAGAGACCCTGATGCATCCATACTCTCTGCCTTTCTCTCACTCTCAAATAAGGGTTTTAAAGAAAATAAGTAGACTATCACTAAGAAGATCCCTACAGAAAACCAGAAGCAAAACATGTGCAAAACACAACACAGAAACACAAGAAATATGACAAGACAAGGCAAGGCAACACAATGCCTCCAAGTGACAAACCCAACTACCGAATCCAAAGGTTTTGCCATGGTTAAAATGGTGGCCAATAGAGATAGAATGCCATCATGATAGTGTCAGCCTTGAATACTCTATTTATCCAAAAATGTGATGTCAGGGATAGAAGTATGTGGATGTGCATATTCACTGGTGCATGGCATGTTAGAGAGCCAGTAAAAAGGAGATAAGCCTTGTTTTCCAGAAAGAGCAGGCAGAACAGTAATAGCAAGACTGAAAAGCAGAATTTAGAGCTGTAGAAGAGCATAGTCAAAGCAGGAGCTGCAGGAGTTCAGAGTGGCGCCTTTTCTGGGATGGAGAATGGAGGAACCGGCAGGAAACTGGTAAATCAGACTTCACTCTACTTGCTACTTCACCCTCTGAGCAAATGCAACTCAAGTTCAAGATAAAAATCAGGTTTTAGCCAGGCGTGGTGGCGCACGCCTTTAATCCCAGCACTCAGGAGGCAGAGGTAGGAGGATCACTGTGAGTTCAAGGCCACCCTGAAACTACAGAGTTAATTCCAGGTCAGCCTGGACCAGAGTGAGACCCTACCTCGAAAAATCAAAAGAAAAAAAAAAAAAAAACAAAAGGTGGCCAAAGAATCTAAAAGTCTCCTTCTAAAATGACTTCAAGGAGGAAATAAGCAGATGAAGTCAATCAATTCTGAGGGTACACTTTCTTTTTATTTATTTTTGCAAGAGAATGAAGAGAGAGAGAGAGAGAATGGGCATACCAGGGTCTCCAGATGCTGAAAATGAACTCCAGATGTGTGCATCACTTTATGCATCTGGCTTCTTTTTGGCATCTGTGGGTCATATCGAGCCTGGGTCATTAGTCTTTTCAGGCAAGCTCCTTAACCATTGAGCAATCTCTGCAGCCCCTGAGGGTACACTTTCAAGTCAACAACATGGACAAGAAGTTGGTGGGTGGGGTTGAGAGAGACCAGGTGGCAACAGAGTAAAGAATAAAGTATGATGCCAGTGGGGTGGGGGTGCCAATGCCTATCCGGAGAGGGAACAGAAGGGATAAGCTAAAAAAAAAAAAAAAAAAAAAGAAGAAGAAATTCAGCAATAAAATTGAGATCTTAGAAAAACAAACAGAAATGTTGGTAATGAAAAACTTTGTCAAACAAACCAACCAACTAAAGCTGGACATGGTGGCTCGTGGCTCATGCCTGTAGATGCAACACTCAAGTGGCTGAGGCAGGGGAACAGCTGCAAGTTCCAGATTTACAGGACAACTTGGGCTATATAGTGAGATTCTGTCTCCCAAAAAAAAAAAGGAAAGCATCACCAGCAGCCTAGATCAAGCAGAAGAAAGAATGTCAGGGATGGAAGACAAGAGGCTGAAGGGTGAGGAAATGCTACACCCTGGCAACAATGGAAAAAAAGAGCTGGAGAGGCGGCTCAGTGGTTAAAGATGCTTGCATCTGGAGATTGTTTGCAGTGACAGAAGGCCTTGGTGCACCCATCTTCCCCCCTCTGTCTCTAAGTAAATAATATATATATATATATTATATATTTATAAATTATATATTTTTTAATATACATATGTAGTTATTTATTTAAAAAAGCAAGCATGACCACAAAACTCAAGAATGCTGGGACATGATCAAGAGACCAAATCTAGGGGCTGGAGAGATGGATTAAAGATTAAGGCATTTGCCTATGAAGCCTAAGGACCCAGGTTTGATTGCCCAGTACCCATATAAGCCAGATGCACAGGGTAGTGCATGCATCTGGAGCTCGATTATAGCAGCTAGAGGCCCTGGCAGACCCATTATTTCCCTCTCTCCCTCTTAAACAAATAAAATATTTTTTTAAAAAGAAACAAAATCTAAGAATCTAGCCCCTGCGGGTATACTTTCAAGTCAGAAACATGGATAAGAAGTTGGGGGCTGGAGGGATGGCTTAGCGGTTAAGGCATTTGCCTACAAAGCCAAAGGACCCAGGTTTGATTCCCCATGACCCACATTAGCCAGATGCACAAGGGGTTCCGAGGCCACCTGAGACTACATAGTGAATTCCAGGTCAGGCTGGACTGAGTGAGATCCTACCTCGGGGAAAAAAAAAAATGAGGCAGATGCAAATCATACCATGTTCGAGTTGTCAAATGCACTCCAAGACCATTGCATTTCAGAGTACCAGTTCTAAGAGGCAAGTGTTATTTATACCTGGTGTAAGTCAGAGGAGGAATTTGCCTCCCAGGAGATGATGTCACACCATTCTGACAACTTATCAAGCCGCCTTGCAGGACAGACTGGAGCTGAGACAAGGACAGGTCAGTGAAGGGCAGGACCACACCTTGGCCGGGACTGCAAACCTCTTGCCTTCTATCTGACCCGAACTTTATGTCAGCACCCAAAGGATGGATTGGGGGCTGGGTAGTTGTCATCGGACCTCTTTATTTGTTCCTCTTCCTAATGTGACCACATTGAATAAACCTTTTTTCCCACTTCTCACTACTCCTTGTATCTTTGTGAGGGTGGGTGGGCGGGCCTCATTTCTTAGGGATACCAGGGCCCAGACTTGGACTCTGAACTACAGTAGCAGCACCCCTGATCTCGGGAGTGTGCTGTTCAGTCTCTGTGTCTGTGTAGTTTCTCTTGCTCTTGAGTTCTAGTTTTATTCCATTGTGATATAACATACAAGAAATTGCCTGTCGTGGTGGCACACGCCTGTAATCCCGGCACTCGGGAGGCAGGAGGAGGCGGCTTACCATGAGTCTGAGGCCAGCCTAGAACTACAGAGTGAGTCCTAGGTTAGGCTAGGCTAATGTGAAACCCCACCTTGAAAAAAAATACAAGAAATTACATGTATGTGTATGTATTTGGATTTTCTAAGTAAGGTTATGCTCTAGACCAGGCTGACCTGAAATTAACTCTGTAGTCTCAGGGTGGCTTTGAACACATGGTGATCCTCCAACCTCTGCCTCCCAAGTGCTGGGATTGAAAGCATGTGCCACAATGCCCAGCAAACCTCTATATATTTGTTGAAACTCATATTTTTTCAAAAGCGAATTTCTTATATGTATATACGTGTGTGCACATGTAAGTGCCTCAATATATGTATAGAGGTCAGAGAACAACTTTTATTTGAGAGAGACAAAGAAACAGAGAGAATGGGCGTGCCAGGGCCTCCAGCCACTGTAAACATATCCCGGATGAGTGCACCCCCTTGTGCATCTGGCTAACATGGGTCCTAGGGAATAGAGCCTCAAACCAGGTCCTTAGGCTTCACAGGCAAGCACTTAACCACTAAGCCATCTTTCCAGCCCAGAGAACAACTTTTGACCTGTCTACCTCATTCAAAGCAGAGTATCTCATGCTAAATTCTTGCTTTGCTGTCTTTGCTGGGCTCATGATGAGCATTTGGGAAATTCTCCTGTCTCTCTCTGCAGCTTCCACCTTGCCTTCGATAGCAGTGTGTTGGGATTACAGAAGTTCACAGTGGCTTCTGGAGGTTGAGCTCAGGGACTCCAGCTTGAGCAGAGAGTACTTTGTACACCGAACTATCTTCCCAGCTGTGGTGGTCTAAATCAGATACACCCATAAATTCGTGTTTTGAATTTGATTCCGAACCAATGGCAATTTGGCAGGTAGACCCTTGCTGGAGGTGTGATTCTGGTGGTGGGTTTGGTGTTATAGCCAGCTCTCCCTTGTCAGAGCTCAGCTCACTCTTTTTTTAAAAAAAACTTTTTAAGAGGGAAGATGAGTGCACCAAGGCATCCTGCCACTACAAATGAACTCCAAATGCATGTGCCACTTTGTGCATCCAGCTTTATGTGGGTCCTGGGCAACTGAACCTGGGCCATCAAGGTTGGCAAGAAGCAGCTTAAACACTGCGCCATTTCTCCAGCCCTCAGGTCATTCTCTTGCTGCTGTCTTCCACCTGCTGTCCCAAGAAGTGTGACCAGCCCCTGCTCTACTGTCCTTTACAGACTGTCAGCCAAAACAAACTCTTACCTCCCATGAGCTTTTGGATGGGTGTTTTGTTCTAGTAACGTGAAGGTAATTACAATATCAGCACATTGTTGAAACTCAGTTAATGACCTAAAGCACAATTTATTTTGGAGAGAATACAATGGGCTACTGGGAGAATGTCTATTCTTACATTATTGGATGAAATATTTTTTTGGTTTTTTGAGGTAGTGTTTCACTCTAGCCCAGGCTAACCTGGAATTCACTATGTATGTAGTCTCAGGGTGGCCTCAAACTCACAGAAATTCTCTTACCTCTTCCTCCCAAGTTCTGGGATTAAAGGCATACACCAACATGTTTGGTTGAAATATTTATATAATTTTTTTTTTGGGGGGGGGTTCAAGGTAGGGTTTCATTCTAGCTCAGGCTGACCTAGAATTCACTATGCAGTCTTAGGGTGGCCTCAAACTCATGGTGATCCAATTACCTTTGCCTCCCGAGTGCTGGGATTAAAGGTGTGTGCCACCATGCCTGGCATAAAATTTTTTTGAAACAAGGTCTCACTCTAGCCCAGGCTGACCTAGAACTCACTGTAGTCAAGCTGGCCTCAAACTCATGTCAATCATCCTACCTCAACCTCTCAAGTGCTGGGATTAAAAGCCTATGCCTAGGGGGGCGGAGAGATGGCTTAGTGGTTAAGTGCTTGCTTGTGAAGCCTAAGGACCCTGGTTCAAGACTTGACTCCCAGTACCATGTAAGCAGATGCACAAGGTGGCGCATGCATCTGGAGTTCGTTTGCAGTGGCTGGGGCCCTGGTGCACCCATTCTGTCTGTCCCTCTGCCTCTTTCTCTGTTGCTCTCAAATAAATATAAACAAAAAGATGTTAAAAAGCTGATGCCTGGCTGGATGAAATATTGTTTATACATGTTTTTATGTCAATTTATCTATGGTATAGTATAACTCAAGTTTCTTGGATGATTTTTTTTTTTTGGTCTGAATGATGAAAATAAGATATTAAAGTCATCTACTATTGTATCTGGACTTATTTGTCCCTTCGTCTTGTGCAATTGGTTGCACCAATGGTCCACAAATGTATGTGCAATATATGTCATTGTATTATCCTGATAAATTATTCCTATAGTAACAAGTAGTAACCTTATCTCTTCTTTTTCCCTAACTAGTTGTTTATTCACCCAGAATATAAATTTAAAGCTCCAGAATGCAACCAGGCAGACAACCTGCCTGCTGTTCAATTAATTCCCTGTGTAAAAAAAGCAAAACCGAGAAAAATCCACCTTTCCCCAATAGGCCCATTATCAGGTAACTAAAAAATGACCCATTCCCTAAGACAGCCACATCTCATTTCAGAAAATAAGACAGGTTAGGCCAGTACAGTTCAGAGAAGGTCCTCCTTGCCTTTAGGTGCTTGAGTTTGGTTTTCTCAGTTCGCCTCTGCAATGCTTGGGCCATCTCCCTGCAAACTAGGATGCTCACAATGGAGGACGCAGCAGCACAGAGATGTCTGATGTAGGGCGGAGGAGGAGTCTGAGCAAGCCGCAGATCGTTCTCTTCTTTTCCTTGCTATTCAACAAGATGGGTTCTGTGGTGTCGCATGAGGTGTGAGTTAGAAACGAAAGCCACCCCACACTTTGCACACTCATAGGGCTTCTCCCCACTGTGGGTTCGCTGGTGCACAGTGAGGCTTGACCTCTGCCTGAAGGCCTTGCCACATTCATTGCACACGTAAGGGAGGTCTCCACTGTGAATTCGCTGGCGGACAATAAGGCAAGAGAGCCGGCCGAAGGCTCTTCCACACTCACTGCAGTCGGAGTGTTTCTCTGCAGTGTGGATTCTCTGGTGCACAATAAGGTGTGCAAAACAACTAAAGGCTTTCCCACACTCTTTACACTTGTATAGTTTCTCACCAGTGTGGCTTCGCTGATGTACAATGAGATTTGCACTTTGAGTGAAGGCTTTGCCACAGTCATTGCAGGCACAGGGCTTCTCCCCAGTGTGATCCGCTGGGGGACAATGAGGTTTGAACTCCCAGGAAACGTTTTTCCACACTCATTGCATTCACAGCATTTTTCGGTGACGTGGACTTTCTGGTGCCGTGCAAGCTGTGAGCTGTAACTGAAGGCTTTCTCACATTCACTGCACTGAAAGTTTTTTTCTAAAGAGTGAATTTTTTGATGCACAGTCAGATTGGAACTCTGAGTGAAAGCTTTCCCACATTTTGCACAAACATAGGGTTTCTGTGAGCCAAGCCCGTATTTCCCTCCAGCCTTCCTACAAGTATGGTCCTCCTTTTCTTTAAAGCTTGCAGATAATGAACAGTCTCTCTCAGTCACTCGTCGGGAATCTCTTTTCTCCCTCGACCTTCTCTGTCTCTGGAACACATTTCCGTTCTCACAGGCTTCTCGTAATTCAGGTCCTTGAGGGTCACTTTTCTGGATTCTTCCTGCTATGAGGGAGTTTTCAGCTTCCTCAGAGACTTCAGTTTTAGGAATCCATAATGGCAGCTTCTTAGTTTTATCATCTTTTGCTTCTCTTCCGATACATTAAGGCCTGCCTGAGGACCCTCCCCTGGGGCCCAGACCTGGCCATTCTCAGAGTGCACTTGTTGGCTGGATGACTGACTCCGGACACTTTCATCCTCGTCCTTTTTCACCTTCAGTAGGTCCCAAGGGGCTAGGACCACGGCCTCTCTGCATTCTGTAGTCATCTCTGCTCAGCCAGGGAACCAGCTGGGGGTTGCCCAACAGCATCAAGCCCCATCTAACCTTTAAATCTCAAAAGCTTCTTTGAGTTTCTTATTGGGACAAAGACATGTATTGTCCATGCGGCGGCCGATGCTGGCCCGGCTCCTCTGCTGCCCGGCTTCGAGGCCACCACAGCCTCTTTTTTTTTCCCCAAGATATGATCTCATTCTAGCTCAGGCTGACCTGAAACTCACAGCAATCCTGCCTTTGCCTCCTGAGTGCTGGGATTATAAGTATGTGCCACCACTCCTGGCAATTTAATGTCTATTTATATTTGAGATAGAGGTAAAGAGGGAGAATGGGTGCACCAGGGCCTCCAGCTGCTGCAAATGAACTCTAGACACATATGCCATCTTGTGCATCTGGCTTACATGGGTCCTGGAGAATAGAACCTGGATCCTTTGGCTTTTCAGGCAAGCGCCTTAACCACCAAACCATCTCTCTAGCCCCAGTTTCTTGTGTCTTATAATGGAATAAGACTAGAACTCAATAGCAAGAGAAACTACACAGACACAGAGACTGAACAGCACACTCCAGAGATCAGGGGTGCTGCTACTGTAGTTCAGAGTCCGAGTCTGGGCCCTGGTATCCCTAAGAAATGAGGCCCGCCCACCCACCCTCACGAGGCCAATTAAAGATATAAGGAGTAGTGAGAAGTGGGAAAACAGGTTTATTCAATGTGGCCACATTAGGAAGAGGAACAAATAAAGAGGTCTGATGGCAACTACCCGGCCCCCAATCCATCCTTTGGGTGCTGTCATAAAGTTCGGGTCAGATAGAAGGCAAGAGGTTTGCAGTCCCAGCCAAGGTGTGGTCCTGCCCTTCACTGACCTGTCCTTGTCTCAGCTCCAGTCTGTCCTGCAAGGCGGCTTGACAAGTTGTCAGAATGGTGTGACATCTCCTCCTGGGAGGCAAATTCCTCCTCTGGCTGGCACCAGGCTTCCGATGTTCCCTCCTCCAGCATGAGATTCTCGGGGAGATCCCAGTTCTTCCAACTCCTTTTGAGTCTGCTGTTTCAATAGCTGGATAGTTGAAGGGATGGGCACCTCTATTCCTGCCAGGATAGGTACACTTCCCTTTGTCTTTAGACCTCAGTCTTGAGGAATCGGAGGTAAAATTCTTGAAATATGTCTAGGCTTGAGACAAATATCCTGAACACAGTACAGTGGAAGCCAAGGTTAGTGTCTGGTAACCATGCATGAGAAAACCGTTTCTCTAGAACCTCTTGGCTTAATGTGGGGCTGGTAGATGTGACTGCATTGTTCTTATTGCCTTTGGCACAGTGTTTTGCCAGTCTTGTTGTCCTGCTTCCTGGCTGCCATGAGGGGAGCAGCCTCCCTCCCTCCCTCCCTCCGTCCGTCCAGCCACAAGGATGCACTGTTTCTGGTCCAAAGCAATGGATCCAGCTGACTTTGGGTTGAGACCTCAAACTCTGAGCCAAGATCAGTGTTTCCTCTGTGAAGCTGATTTATCTGAGCGGGAGAGATGGGTCCGTGGTTAAAGGCGCTTGCTTATAAAGCCAGATGGACAAAATGGCACATGAGTCTGAAGTTTGTTTACAGTGACCAGGGGACCTATAGCACCCATATTCACACTCTCAAATATGCAACTGTCCAGACAGAAATTGGCCTTGATATCCATGACCTTGAAGTGCCTAGCACTGCCTTCACAAGACCCTCATAATAGGAGGAAAAGATGACATCAAAATAGAGACCAATGGAGAGAGGGAGGGGATATGATGTATAGTGGAGTGGTAAAGGCAAAAGTGGAAGAGGGGAAGGAATTATCATGGTTTAATGTCTATAAGTACAGAAGTTGTCAATAAAAATATTAAATATATATCATAACTGAAGTTGATTTATCTATTTTGTCACAGCCACAAAAGGTGACTAATACAGTTGGGCTATCATGCAATATCTGAAAAAGCCAGTGGAAAAAGGAGGTAGAGATGTCTTTTTTGCACTCATCTTCTGTTGTCCTTCCTCTAGTTCTTTGGGAAGATTGTCTGTCTCACTTGGTGACTCTGACATAGTGGTTTCAGTGAGATTTACTGCCTCTCTTTCCTGGGGCAGCTGAATGTTGAGAGCTATTGGCCTTTCTTCCTCGCCAACAAAAGAGATTATGGGCAGTACATGCCAGCCCAAGGAGACAAAGCCAGTCTGAGTCTGCTCCTTCCCACTGTTCTCTTGCCTGACACTTGCCTGAGGCTCCTCTGTAGTAGGAGGGGCCCCATGACCCAGTTCTGACCACTGAGTTATGAAGAGAAAAATAACAGGAGCTCTTGATAAAAGGATCGCCCTCCATCACTGTCCGCCTTCTTTCCTTCTGGTACTGTGGCATTTCCTTCCTTGTGATGCTTGATGTAAAAATATATTTGATGTGGAACAGCCATGTTATAACCACAAAGCCAAAAACCAAGGTGGGGGGGGGGGTGTAGAGAATGCTCGTCTAGCATGTGTGAGGCCCTAGGTCTGATCCTCAGCAAAATCTGAGGCAGCCAGGCATGGTGGCGCACGCCTTTAATTCCAGCACTCCGGAGGTAGAGGTAGGAGGATCGCTGTGAGTTTGAGGTCAGTCCGGAGCTACCAAGTGATATCCAAGTAGCCTGGGCTACAGCGAGACCCTGCCTAAAAAAAGTATGAGACAGATGCAGACTGTGCCATGTTCAAGTTGCCAAGTGCACTCCAAGACCACTCCATTCCAGAGTACCAGTTGTAAGACGCAACTGTATGTTGGTGTTACAAAAGCCATTCTCGGGCTGGAGAGATGGCTTAGCGGTTAAGCGCTTGCCTGTGAAGCCTAAGGACCCCGGTTCGAGGCTCAGTTCCCCAGGTCCCACGTTAGCCAGATGCACAAGGGGGCGCACGCGTCTGGAGTTCGTTTGCAGAGGCTGGAAGCCCTGGCACGCCTATTCTCTCTCTCTCCCTCTATGTGTCTTTCTCCCTGTGTCTGTCACTCTCAAATAAATAAAATGAACAACAACAAAAAAATTAAAAAAAAAAAAAAAGCCATTCTCTGAACCTGACGTAAGCAAAGAAATGGAGGTCCGACGGAAACTGAAATGAGACACCTCACAATGTGGACCTCCTGAGGAGGGGTGACATTAGTTCCTGGTCAGAGTCTCACTACTAGCTGTGTTCCTGCCCTTCCCGGCCTGGCCTTCAGCCTTTCCCAGAATGACACAAGCCACCTTGTGCTCCAGCGGGTCAGATCTTCTCTCTGTTGCTCATGAGGAAAGAAGAAACCTTACAGATGCATGTGAAAGTTTCCTGGTGATTTAAATCTCAGTATCTTGGCCATCCATACTGGGTGTGACTTTTGGTCTAGCACACAGCCCTTGGTTTCTGTTGGGAACATGTTTACCAACAGGTAATTGTTTCTAGACACAAACCTAATCTCAGGCATAGCTCAGAGAAGGCAACAGAGGAGAGAGTGGGCTGTTTTGACCAAGACCGAGGTCAAATACTTCCTTGAGAATGAATAGTCAGCACATGGGGTGACTAGTGGGGGGGGGCGGGGAGAGGTGAACCTGGGCATCAAGGTTTTCTACAACTCCCTCACAGGCTGCAGAGGAACTCCAGCCAAAGCCTATGGATGGACCCTGCCTCGCTAGTCTGATTCTGCCTCTGTGAATTCCTAATGACAAATAGAGGCAACTGTTCTCGGGGCTGCAGAGATCTCTGCCATCCAGTGGGTCATGTCTACCATGCTCCTGCAAGGTAATCAGAAGGCAAAGGTCAACTTGAAGGACAGATGAGGAAATTCAAACTTCATACGGATAAAGGACGTCAGGAGTTCAAGCACACCTACAATCCCAGTGCTTGGAGGCTGAAGCTCAAAAGGACTGAGAGTCTGTGGTGGCCAGCTGGGCTACATGATGAGTTTAAGGCCAGCCTGGGTGTATAGCAAGACCTTTTCTCACTAATAAAACTAGGGCTGGAGAGTTTGCTTAGTGGTTAAGGCACTTGCTTATGAAACTTAAGGACACAGGTTCACTTCCCTAGTACCTGCATAAGCCAGATGTGTAAGGTGTCACATGCGCCTGGCATTCGTTTGCAGTAGCTAGAGGTCCTGGCATGCGCCCCCCCCCCCGCTCTTAAATTAATTAAAATAAAACTAGAACCAAGAGTGATGGTACATGTCTGTTATTCCAGCACATGGGATAGAGAGGCAGAAGGATCAGGAGTTCAAGGGCATCCTCAGGTACATATTGAGTTCAAGGCCAGCCTGGGCTACATGAGATCCTGTCTCATAAATATCAAAAATAAACTAGGTGTGGTGGTACATGCCTTTAATCCCAGCTCTTGGGAGTCAGGTAGGATTGCTGTGAGTTTGACGCTTCAAAGTGATTTCCATATCAGCCTGAACTACAGTGAGATCCTGCCTCGAAAAAACAAAAACAAGCAAATCAAAAATAAATAATACAAACAAAATATAGGCAAAAGGATTTATCCTCAGAGAATCAGCACCTTGGCTAGGGACAGAAACAGCCAAGAAGAAAGCCCCATGGTTCTGCCTCTCCCACTAATCTATACAATCATCTAAACCATGCAACCTTCATTCAGTAAGTCCTTTGGTGTAGGTTTGGGAGGTCAGACCTATAATCCCAGCACTTGGAAGGCTGAAGAAAGAAGATTGACACTGTTCTAGTTGCTCTTTGGGCCCCAGGGATTTCATATCTAAAGTAGAAGTGATGGGACAATTCCTTCCAGGTTATTATAGGAACATTCAATGGGTTTGTTTTATTTGAGTATGAGAGAGAAGCAGGTGTACAGAGATAAAGAGAAACAAACTCCAAACATATGAACCACCTTATACATCAAACCTAGGTCCTTAGGCTTTTCAGGTAAGCTCTTTAACCACTAGGTCATCTCTCCAGCCCTTGATGGATTTTATTTTTTTAATTGTAGAGAGAGAATTAGTGGGCCAGGGCCTCAGGAACTGCAAATGAACTCCAGATGCTTGCACCACCTAGTGGGCATGTGCCACCTTGCACTTGGCTCACCTTTATGCATCTGGCTTATGTGGGATCTGGAGAGTAGAACATGGGTCCTTAGGCTTCACAGGCAAGTGCTTTAACCACTAAGATCTCTCCAGCCCTGGATTTTTTTTTTGTTGTTGTTGTTGTTCTAAGAGACAGAGAGGGAGAGAGAATGGGTATGTCAGGGCCCTTCAGCCACTGTGAATGAACTCCAGACGCTTGCGCCCTCTTGTGTGCATGTGCAGCATTGTGAAGTTATGTCACTGTGTGTCTGGCTATGTGGAACCTGGAGATTTGAACATGCATTCTTAGGCTTTGCAGGCAAGAGCCTTAACCACTAAACTATTTCTTCATCCCTGGATTTAAAAAAATGTGTGTGTGTATACACACACAATTTGAGAGAAAGAGGCAAAGAGAGGAAGCATGTGCAAGACAGAATGGGTGCACCAGGGCTAACAGCCACTGCAAACAAACTCCAGATGCATGTGCCACCTTGTGTATCTGGCTTATGTGGGTGCTGGGGAATCTAATCTGGGTCCTCTGCAGACAAGCGCCTTAATCACTGAGCAATCTCTCCAGCCCTGCTCTGGATTTTTTGAGTGGGAGGGGACTAAAGCAGGGTCTCACTCCAGCCCAGTCTGACTAGAAACTCAGTCTAGCCCAATCTGGCCTTGAATTCATGGTAATCCTCCTGTTTTAGCCTCCTGAGTGCTGGGATTAAAGTCATGCACCACCACACCTCCCTCTCAATATTTGGTGAATTAACTATAACCTAAAGCGTGGGGTTGCAAACATCTCCTGGACCCTATGTGCTGCGCCCACCTCGTCCAGCATCCCAGGAGTGAAGGGAAGGAAGGCTAAGTGCCTATCTTCTTTTATTCTTTCAAACGGCCTGAAGTGTTGGCATCTCCAAGGGTCATCCCTGATTATCATGGTAAAGTGTCACATTTATCAAGAAACAGTTGGGATACCCAGTTAATTTAAATGTTAGGGAAGGGTCTGGAGAGATTGCTCAGTGGTTAAAGGTGCTTGGTTGCAAAGCCTGACAACCTGGGTTTGATTCCTCAGTACCCACATAAAGCCAGATGCACAACGTGGTGCTTGTGTCTGGAGTTTGTTTGCAGTAGCAGGAGACCCTGGTGTGCCCATTCTCTTTTTCTCTACTTCTTTCTCTCAAATAACCATATAAGTAAATAAATATTTTAAATGTCAGATAAACATTTTTAAACATTTTATTTAATAGAGAGAGAAAGACAATGGGCACACCAGGGCCTCCAGCCACTGCAAATGAACTCCAGATGCATGCGCCCCTTGTGCATCTCTCTCTTCTTTCTCAAATAATTTTTTTTTAAAATGCATTTGCTATTTTGCCTGGGAAGATTGCTCCATTGATAAAGTACTTGCTGAGTCACTCTGACTACTTGAGTTCAGATTCCTGGACCCCACATAAAGAGCCAGACACTGTGGCGGGCTCTTGTAATCTTGGGGACCCTTCAGTGAGAAGATCATGAATGGAGAGGTGAGCAAGAGACCCTGCCTCACTAAGTGGAAGGAGAGGACCAACCCCCAAATTGTCCTCACACCTCCAACACACGTGCAGCACTCATGCATACCAAATTAGTAAGATTTTTAAAAATGTATTGGTGAGGCTTGAGAGATGCCTCAGTGGTTAAGGCACTTGTCTGCAAAGCCTAACCCACTGGAGTTCGGTTCGCCAGTACCCACATAAAGCCAGATGCACAAAATGGCACATGCATCTGGAGTCCATTTGTAGAGGCTAGAGGCCTTGGTGCACCCATTCTCTCTCTCCTTTTCTCTGCTTGCAAATAAAAGGGTGTTTTTTTAAAAAATTTTAATTTTTATTTATTTGAGAGCAACAGAGAAAGTGGCAGAGAGAAAGAATATGAATGGGCGCACCAGGGCCTCCAGCCTCTGCAAACGAACTCCACACGTGGGTACCCCCTCATGCATCTGGCTAACGTGGGTCCTGGGGAATTGAGCCTCGAACCGGGGTCCTTAGGCTTCATAGCCAAGTGCTTAACTGCTAAGCCATCTCTCCAGCCCAGTAAAAGTATTTTTAAATGTGTTACTTATCTGAAATTGAAATTCACTTGGGTGTATATTACATGCCAACTCAAGGCAGACCAAAGTATTCTGTTCTGCAGAATTAGGGCGCAGCCCTCAGTACCTCATAGCCTGGGGAGGTGGGCCTAGGCTTTTAAAAAAATTATATGTATTTGAGAGAGAGAGGCAGGGGGAGAGAGGGAGAAATGGGTGCACCAGAGCCTCTAGCCACAACAAACATATTGGAGCTCATGTGCCACCTTGTGCACCTGCTTCACCTGCAAGTGACTTAACCGCTAAGCCGTTTCTCTAGCTGGGACTAGGCTTTTGATTGGACACCTTACCTCTCCCTTCTCCAGCATCACTTCTGATTGGTGGAGGAGTTCAACTCAGAGTTATAGGGTAAAAGCCCCAGCTCTGGCAGCTCCACCAGGCTAGCCCCAGCCTCTGGTTCCCAAACCTCCGCTTGCAGAGACACATACTGGTAAAAAGCAGAGAGTGCAGACGTGATGATCACTGTGCATTCGGAAAAGGAACAGATAAAGGGGTGCAGTGAGTCCAAGTTCATCTTTGGGGAATGGACATGAACTTTAGGTCCAAATAGAAGAATTGGGGCAGGGCGGCAGGAGATCTGCGTATTAAGCAGTCCTGGGTGAGGTGTGGTCTGGTTGGTCACTGCTCAGTTAGGGCTATTCAAGGGGCTCCGAAGGAGTCCTCACTGCTGGAGGGGACGAGCCGCTTCTGGGGAAATCCTGGCCATGACAGACAACTGCCTTCATGTAGGCGGTGTCAGCCCTGTGGGTCGTCTGGAATCTAAGGGGGCTGCAGGGTAACAGATCTTTATGCACCTTTTGAGGGTCTGGAACAAGACCTTCTAGTAGCTGACAGGAAAGTATTTCAGTTACTCTTTGTGCCTTTAGCCTTGAAGAGGATAGGTCACTTACCACAGGCTTGTTTTTTTTTTTTTTTTTTTTTTTTTTTTTTTTTTTTTTTTGAGAGAGAGAGAATGGGTACACCAGGGCCTCCGGCCACTGCAAACAAACTCCAGATGCATATGCCACCATGTGCATCTGGCTTATGTGGATACTGAGGAATTGAACCTAGGTCTTTACAGTTTGGAGGCAAGCACCTTAACTGCTAAGCCATCTCTCCAGCCCTTGTTTTTGTTTTTTTGAGGCAGGGTCTCACTCCAGCCCAGGTGGACCTGAAACTCTGTAGCTCCAAGTTGACCAGGAACTCACAGCAATCCTCCTACTTCTGCCTCCTTGGGGGCTGGGATTAAAGATGTCCACCACCATTCCTGGCTTTGCTTCTGTTTTTGAGACAGGGCCTCAATCTGTAGCTTGGGCTGGCTTAGTACTTGGTTAAGGCTAGCCTTGAACACAATTCTCCTGTGTCAGCCTCCCAAGCACTGGAATGACGGACATGCATTTCCATGCCTGGCTATCACCAGTTTGCAGGAAGACACTATTTGAGTGGTTAAGATACCTACTGCAGAGGTAAGCAGGTGACCCAACGTTAAGGGACAGGTGTCAGGTTTCCCTCCTGCTTTCAGTCCTGTGCAGATCCAAGGGAGGAGTCCAAGATTTTTAGCAGAATGGATCGCTAAGGGCCTATCACAGGAAGAGAAAAGGTACCAGTCACTCTCTGCTGTAATTGTTCAGTAGTTAACATTTATCTTCATTAATTTTGTCCCAGATGCACACACATGAAGTGTTCTGGATCAGAGAGAGACTTCCTATTAATTACCTTTAAGTAATAAAACCATCACCCACCCACCCCCTTTCTTCCAGAGGCCTTACCACTGGTCTATGCAAGTAGCAGGTTGCTCTGGAGGTCAAGTACATGGACGATCATTTCTTCTATGTAGGGAAGGAGATAGATATAGCTATCCCCACCTTCCTTCCTGAGAGATTCTCCCCACAAACAGGAAACGTAACTCTAGCCCTTTAGCGTGTAAAGTTTCTCCAGGGTAAGAGATCCAAGTGTCTCCCTTTAAACCTTGGGGGTTCAGAGTCTGGGGCTTCATGCTTTTAAGCATGTCAGTGTCTGAGGAGGCAGTCTGCAATCCTCTGGGCCCCTTGGGGCATGACCTAGGGACCTCACTCAGATGCAGTCATTTGTCCTCCCAGAGGTAACAGACTTTGTCATCTCTCCCAAGAAAGCAATTAACTAGACAAATGGCTCTGGAACTAATTACCCAAGTGAAGAGTCTCAGGGCACTGGGGACCCCAAATTTACATTTCCTGATTTCTGAACCTGACAGTGTTGGTCCTTAAAGAAAAGGGTTGCCTGGAGAAGACACAGGGAATAGCATGCAACAAAACTTGAAGTATTCCACACAGGTCCAAAAGAAATTTTTTTAAAAAATTAGTTATCCATTTGCAAGCAGAGAGACAGAATGGGCATGCCAGGGTGTCTAGCCACTGCAAACAAACTCCAGATGCATACACCACCCTGTCATCTGGCTTTACATGGGTACTGGAGGATCAAATCTGGGTCATCAAGTTCTGTAAGCAAGCCCTTTAACCATTGAGCCATCTCTCCAGCCTCAAAAGAATAATTTAGATAGGAGAGGGAGGAGATGGATTGGTGGTTAAAGGCCCTTGATTCCAAAGCCTGATCAGGCTCAGCTCTCCAGGACCCACATAAGCACATATACACATATACACACACAAATAAAGAACAGTTTAGATAATAGCAAGGCATAGTGGTTCATGCCTATCCTCCCAGCAGTAAGAGTCTGAGGCAGAAAGATCATAAGTTTAAGGCTTGCCTGGGCTACATACTGAGATCTGTTTCAAAAGATGGAAAAAAAAAATAGGACTGGGGAGATGGTTCAGAGGTTTAAAGCATTTGCTTGCAAAGCCTGCCAGTACCCATATAAAGCCAAATACATGAAGTGCTACATGCTCCTGGGGTTCATTTGCAGCAGCAAGAGACACCCATTCTTTCTCCCCCTCTCCTTGCAAATATATATGCAGTATGGTGGCACATGCCTTTAATTGCAGCACTCAGCAGGTTGAGGGAGGAGGATTGCTGTGAGGCTGTGAGTTTAAGGCCAGCCTGGAGCTACAGAGTTCCAAGTCAGCCTGGGCTAGAGTGAGACCCTACCTCAAAACAAACAAACAAACAAATACGGAAATATAAAAATAAGAACTCAAGCCAGGCATGGTGGTGCACACCTTTAATCCCAGCACCTAGGAGGCAGAGGTAGGGGGATTACAATGAGTTGGAGGCCAGCCTGAGACTACATAGTGAATTCCAGGTCAGACTGGGCTACAGTGAGACCCTGCCATGAAAAAACAACAGAGCTGGAGAGATGGCTTAGCAGTTAAGGCACTGGCCCGTAAAGGCTAAGGACCCATGTGTCGGGAGCCGCAGGGGAGCTCCAGGTGGTCTTTAATCTCTCATCCTGCAGCCTAGGTGAGAAGGCAGCCCAGGTGAAATAACCCCAGGCATCATTGAACATAAGGCATAGGCACCTGATAGAGGGGCGTTACCACATGGCCCTGGGCACGAGGGCATTGTCTTCTGTATATAATCTTGAGTCTGCCTGAATAAACCCGAGCCTTGATCAGAACTTGTCTTGGCTCCATTCCTTGTGTTCTTGTCTCAGATTCATCCCCACTCCCTCCTGCGGGGTCTGTTTCGACCTTCGTGCTGCAGGCCGGCACACCCATGTTTGACTCTCCAGATCC